>NW_020948983.1:192861-198031 GCF_900497805.2 Vombatus ursinus | reverse complement strand
GAGAGAGAGAGAGAGAGAGAGAGAGAGAGAGAGAGAGAGTGAGTGCAAACTCCAACAGGCATCTGGATGATTGAGGTTCCTCATTCTTCCTATATGATGCTCTATGCCAAGCTTATGACATATTTCCTAAACAAGTCCATTTCCTCCTTCTCTCCAGGCAATCTGTGGCACGTTCCTTTGACAATATCGCTTATGTTTTTCCTTTTGTTGCTTTTCGCTCACTTGTTCTCAGCCATGTTTCCATCACCCCCTCCCCTTGCATTTCTTTACACGAATATATCTTCTAACTCTCCAGCGCTACTCTGCTCACCTACCCACCCAATCATATTTATTCTGTTGCTTTTGAACAAGGTATCTACCCTTCCAGAGCCACAGTCCCGTCATGGATCCGATCCTATTGGGTCTCAATGGTCCCTATGAGGTCAAACATACCTCTTTACATTAGAATCTCTGGTGATTGGCCATGGGTTTCATTCTTAGATTTTAGTGTCCTGTGAATTACTGGGTGGCTCTCTTGTTATTCCTCTTCCTTTGCTGTAGCTGTTTCTTTCTCTGGCATCCAGCTGGGTAGATATGTCAGCTGCTTTGCTCTTCTAACTGATAGCCCTTTTTATCAGAATTGCAAGACTCCAGGTAAATGTATTTTTACCAGCCTATATTAGATATGCTCTCCCCCAGGTTCAACATGTTAAACTGTTTTCCAGGATTCCAAATCCAGTTGTCCAACACCATGTTCTTCACAAGCTAGTCATACGTTCATTGATTTAGAGTTGGATTTTGTGGTCCAAACACCTCATTTACAAACTCAGAAACAATCAAAGAGAGGTTTTTCAGAGAACAACACTTCATTCTTCCTGACTACTGGAGAGTAGAGAATTACTCCCCCTAGCCCTTTTCCTTTCTCTTTCAGGAAGGAGACTAAATTGCACTTTGTGCCTAGATAGGGACCATGGTGCAAAGACCAGCACTGTTCAGATGCTGTATGCAGAATATTGTAAATTCTCCTTGCCCTCTACCCTTGCTGAAGCAAAAACCTTCCTCCTCAGTCATATTTCTTGATAAATCTTAGGAGCAACTCTCATGGCAAAATGCTGTGGCAAATACCAGTTTCCCACACATGTTTACCTCACCGATGACTCTTGAGAAAGATTATATTTATTTATAGAATCCTTCCCACCATTTCCCAGGAAAAGAGACTAACTAGCTTGCTCAACTGTATTTGGTTCAAAATTAAAAGCTTCCTTCCAAAGACCCGATATAAATAATGGCAGAGAATGGACGAAACATGTGCTGGTCGTCTCTGAATCCAATATTGACTACTTCTTCTCCTGTCTTCCTTCTCTTCTAACCTCTAAACCCATTCCCATCTTTTTTGAAAGTCACAGCTGAATCAAGATTCTAGAGAAGGGTTCACCTTCCTTGCCACCACCAACAGGAACTACTGAGCAACTTCTACCAACAGGCAGGAATACCCAAAAATTCTAGGACGGCCAATATCCCTGAATCACTTGTTCTGTTCCCAGGACAACCCTCAAAGCCATCATCCTGGGAAGCAATGTGCATGAACATATGACCTGGCAGTGGCTTCTGTGGGTGCTGAAGACCCAGAAAAGAAAGTTCTTACCACTTAAAGTCCTTGGCATTGTCACATGGTACAACATCAGAAACCATTATGATTTTATCAGTGGAAATGACATTTTAAGAGATGTGTTACCATTTGCTTTGCTTCTGCACCCTAAGGACCATGAGACCCTTCCATCTGACTTGTAGCTAAAACTTTCTACATGTGTTGTCTCTCCTATTAAAAGGTGAGCAAGGGCGGTCTTAATTTTCTTTCTGAACCCCCAGGGCTTAGCGTGATGTTTGCATGTGGTAAGCACTTACTAAATGTTTTTTTATTCATTCATTCATTCATTCATCCATTCATCCATTCATTCTTCTGACTCAACGTTCAGTGTTCTGTCCACTGCACACTCATCTGCCTCTTCAGTATTGAGCTGAGACTAGGCTTGGGGAGCTGCCACAAGATGACATCCGTCCTTAAAACTCAAAAGCTTATGGAAGGGATTGTTGATAATTCAAAATAAATTAATTTTTTTAAAAAAAGATGATGCCCATCCCAACACCGCTCCACAAAATATTAGGGCTACAGTAACAGTTTGTCATTGATGATTATGAGGATGAGGTTGACAAAACTTGGGGTTTTTATTTCCTTCCAGATACATTTTACACTCCAACCTATCTGCAGAACCCAGGTGGTTTGCTAATCAGTAGAATCAGCCTTATCAAAATATTAAAGAGACCTTTTGAATGCAATTGAAAGTGCACCCCCATTGATAAAGGTCATTAGGAATGCAAGTATGAAATTACGGGCCCTCGAAACCAGCACTGTTCAATGAGATCCATTACTAAGTACTTGTGAGATGCTTTGCTTTGAAACACTTGGCTTCATGGTTGCCACAGCTAAGGGTGAATGAAGCTATTATTTTAAATAGACTTTCTGCAATAAGATGCACCTACCTCTCTTCTTTGTAGAGGTAGGGGGTGGACTATAGGCTTGGAACATTATATGTATAATCAGACTGGTGGAGAGATAGCTTTGATAATCTGCTTTCTACCTCTTTCTTTTTTAATCTTTACAATGGATATATTGCTGGGTAGGGGAAAGGATGGGATATAGGCAGAAAATAAAGGTGATACAAAATCAAAAGACATCAATCATTTTAATGGGCTTTATTTGGGCCTTAATATCTATATTGACATGACCTTCAGTTCCTACTATCATACTGGTAACAGTGAACCTAAGCCTACTTCAGAGTAAACTCAAGTAGGGAAGGACAGTGCTCCAGATGAACTGCCAAGGGTTGATTTCCCTTTGAACACTGTAATTGGCATATTCCACAAACTCAATTCAGCAATTGCTCATTAAGTGCCTACTGTGTGACCACAGTTAGAGAGAAGAGGCCATGGATACAAAAGATGTCAAGGAGGTAGAATCGACAGTCTTTGAATCTATAATATGAGAGGCCCTATAGCAGAGATGACTCTTGGCCAGGAGAAGAGAAGACAGTAGGCCATGTATTCTTAACTTTTTGTGTCATGGATCCCTTTGGAAGACAAGTAAATTCTATAGACCCTGTCTCAGAATAATTCTTTTTAAAAATTGTATAATCAAAAGAATTGTGAAACTTCAGTTAGAAGCCAGTGAAAATAAATAGGTAATTTTTTCCCCTCCAAGTTCCCAGACCTCCCTGAAATTTGTCCATAGAAGGGGTCTTTGGACCTCAGGATAAGAACTCCTGGACTAGAAGAGTAAAGGTCACTAAGATGTGGTCCCTGACCTCAAAGAGTTTCAGATCTAGTAGAGGAGTGAATTTGGGCCACTTACTATAGGAATTTGAATGAGAACTCTGAGCAAGTCCTAGTTTTAAAATGAGAGATTGACTTGATTCATTTCTGCTTTCCATTTCAATTTGTACATTGGGTAGCAGAGACTTCTGCAAATGAGTTAATCTGTGGTAGTCAGTATTCACACTAAGTAAGGGAAAAGGAGATATTGCCCACAGCCCAGGGTGGGACTTGGAGTACAGGTTGAGACACCTTTTTCTGATTATGGCCTTTTCAGGAATTTGTTTTGTTTGAGGGAAGGAGGTAATAAATATTTATTAAGTGCCCACTATGTGCCAGGGACTGTGCTAAGTGCTTTACAAATATTATCTCATTTGATCCTCACACCAATCCTGTGAGGTAGCTGCTGTTACTACCCTTGTTTTACAGTTGAGAAAACTAAAACAAAGATAGCTGACTTTACCCAGGGCTACACAGCCAGTAAGTGTGTAAAGCTGGATTTGAATTCAGATCTTCCTGACTCCAGGTTTCACTCTCTAGACTCTGTGCCACTTCACTGCCTCTCAATCTCAGGGTTTAGCAACCTGTTGCTAAGGCAAAAAAATAAATAAATCACAAAGCAAAAGAGGCAGACTTGACATACAGTCTCAGGATCCTGTAGGCAAGTATATGTTCTTATCTACATGGTCTCATAGCCATCATACTGCTGTCTAAGCAGGGAGAGTATACGGTTATCCCTTCTATATCACAGAGGTTAGAGAAGTGTTGCCTAAAATTTGCGGTCCTCCCTTTGTACCAGAGAAGAAGTCTTAATTTTTTCTTTCTTTTATGGGGTGTTTACATTACCTAATTGTGATATTTGGATTAAGTATTTGGTCATAGGCTTTGTGTTGTCTCCTGACCTCTGCATCTCATCTGCGGCTTCTTCAAAACTCCCCCAAAATTCCCATTTAACTTCTTATGCCAACCTGCAATATATCAAAATCACAATGGGGAAAATCAGGATGTGGAAGGGATAACTGTAGATAAATCCCTTTAACTCAACTGAAGCCAAAGGGAGAGCTGACACTGGTCAAGTTCCAACAAAGAGGCTGTGTCCAAAGAGGACTGAAGGGGTCTCTCTTTGCTCTACAAAGAGCCCAAGATGGGGTGGTACTTTCTGGTTCAGTTGCTAATCATCTCTGACATTGCCCTCCCCACCCTGTCATGGGAACCAAGGGACCAACCAAGAGACATTGGTCACAAATATTCTGTAGCTAGGGACTGGAACATGTGTCCCCCCTCTTGCAGTCAGAATGTACATGCCAGCTCCATGGGAGATACCGCAGTCCAGCAAGCTAAGAAGTTCCCAAGTCACTCCTCTTTTAGAGAAAACCCAAACACAAGACTGATGTGTCTATGTGAGACTTATTAAAGGATATTTGAACAGCTGACCAAAGTCTTATGAAGCCTGAAGGTGGGAGGGGTGTGTGATGTAGCCCTTCAAATTTTCATCTAAATTAGAGAGGCAACACAGCAGCTCCCAAGATGATTCCCCATCTTTCTCAATTTATACAGGAAAAGTCTCATTTTCCATGTATGTTAAGGATGCTGCTTCACTTTCCAGAGTTTAAAGAATAGTAATTGGTGGGGAGCCAAGTATTATCTGTTCCCTTTGCTTCCAGACTTATGTTTAGGGATCTTTGAGCATTACGTAATTGGTTGAGGGGGGAGAGAGGCATAGGATTGGAATGACCCTTCCCCATCCCACCACACACACACACACACACACACACACACTCTCTCTCTCTCTCTCTCTCTCTCTCTCTCTCTCTCTCTCTCT
>NW_020948983.1:151930-192851 GCF_900497805.2 Vombatus ursinus | reverse complement strand
CTCTCTCTCTCTCTCTCTCTCTCTCTCTCTCTCTCTCTCTCTCTGTCTCTCTCTCTCTCTCTGTCTCTGTCTCGCTGGGAAGTATAGGAAACATCTGATCTATGATGCTGAGTGCTCTGGGAACTTTTAGGCCCAGATGGGTACTTATCTATAAGGTTATAATTGAGAAAACAAGGGGAGACCTTCTCAAATGTCTGAAAGCAAAAGTGAGTGAAACGACAGAGATATTCAGTGTAGTGCTGAATTATTATGGGCATGAATCTTCTCAGGAAGTTCCATTTTTTAATTGCCCAGTTATTGCCAACAGTTTGGCCTTGGGTTCTCTCAAGTAAAGATCAAAGGCACTTACATAAAGGTGCTTCCTGTTTTTTTCTCTTGAGATTCTACATGTGAAACTAATGACGATTCTATAGGGAGAAAGGAAATAAGCATCCAACATAAACAATCCTACCATGAGGGAAAAGTCATTAATTATTTAAAAGCTATATGTATTATTAATATAGCTATATATGTATATATATTCTCTTCCAAGCAATATCAATTTGTTTTAACTCCCCAGAGGAAGGATAGTACTTCCAGGTACAAAACCCTAAGAAACAAACATCCTTGTAAGAAAAATCACAGAGACCCTAAACCAAACTCTATGAAATGAATCACAGAAATCAGAGTATATTGAGCCCTTCAATACAGAGATTAATAGAGACACAAATACATATAACTTTCATTTTTAAAAATCTGGATCTGCAATTTCATTGATGGGAAAACTCCAGATAGAAAAAATCCTTCCACTGATGCTGATTGACAACTCATCTGTAACTTATAATCTTAAAGAGTTGGCTAGAGCAAGTCAAGTCAAAAAACATTTTTATTAAACATTTATTTTGTGCCAGATGTTGTGCTAAACGCTGGGGATACAAATATAAGCAAAAAGAAAGATAATTCCTGCCCTCAAGAAGTTTGAATTCTAACAGGTGGATAACACACAAAAGGAAGGAGGAATGGGGGGAGAGAATGTACTTAAGCCTAAACGTGGTAGAGAAAGAAGTCTAGAAAGTCAGAAATGGAGCCCAGAGAGGAATGAAAGAGGGAATATGGCTGGTCTGGGCCCTTACTTAAACTAGAAGTTCTGAGAGAAACTAACTGATCATATCTAAAAATAGAAAGTACCTTAGAGGCCATCAACTCTAACCCCCTCCCTTTAGAGATGAAGAATCTATAACTTTCTCATGATCGTACAACTAGTATGCATTAAAGGCTGAACTTAAACCCAAGTCTTCCTGAGTCTGAGGCTAACCCTCTATCCACTAATACAACAATAACTTATTCCTAATACTCAAAAGAATCTGTGGTCTCATTAGTTTGGAAGTTCCCTGCACATGATGGAGCCCCTAACTCATCCATGCCTACCTATCCTGTGAAACCTTTGTCCACGTCCTCCTATTAGTTCATCACAGAGAGTCCACCCAGCATATGGAAGGTCTTCTTCAGTGTCTCTTGACATCCTGAGGGCACTCTGGATGAATACCCGTCGTCCATCACCCCTACCACATCACCAACTCATCTTCTCTTCCTATTCATAGATTTCTTGATGATATTTTTTACTCCTCATTGATTAGATGTTGCAGGACATTCACATACACCACGTTCCTTTCCACTATTCTCTGTGTGATATTCAGACTTAGTTGTTTGGTTTTTTTTTTTTGGATACTGATTAATTCCATGGCTCATTAACATATAGTAATGTCAATAGAATGTTGAAATTCAAAAGTCGAGGCTTTATTATCATGGGAATCTTGAAGACATCAATAGAACTTTGCAATTACCCAAAGCCAATACAGCCCATCCTCCTCCTCCCATTCAACTCTGGATCCAAATCATTGTCCATCTGTACTGTCGTCTATACATGCTAATGGGCAAGCTTGATAAGTTATCTCTCCAAATGTATTTGTAATCTGGGCAACAGATGTTCTTCATCCACTTGGTCCTTTCTGTATACAGGAACATCTGGAGGATCACACTACACATAAGAAAACTCCTTTCAACTTGGATTCTATGCTGGATCTCCTCCATCACAGGGGCAAATACCCGTGGTGAGCATACATCTTGTTTTGTGCCTCACCTGATATTTATTGTCAGAGAGTCTTTCTAGAGGATTACTCCTTCTGTTATGCCTTTCAAGGCATCTTGAAAGATCTTTATGCGTAGATGGGGCACACCTTGTTGTAAAAGAGCTTGTAAGGTGACATTTTGTTCCACCAAATCAAATGCTATTTCATAATCAACAAATAATGAACACAGTGGGATCCTGAATTCTCCACATCTTTCAGTTAATTATGAAATATTAAAATGTAGCCCACTCTTGAATGTTGTTTTCAAAAGCCTGTTTATTCCCTACTGATACCCTCATCAATGATACCTACTAATAATCTCATCAATTTATGCCGATGTCTCTCCTGGAGATTTTGTGTAAGTGGGAGAGTAGAAATATGTCTCGACAGTTATTGACATTCTATAAATTGCCTTTTTTTAGTAGTAATAAGGTCCAAGATTTTTTTCATACCTTTGCTATCTCCCCCTCCTTCAGATGTCTTATATGTCAATCCTGCAATACCTTCACAATTGTGTCACTTCCCACACACATGTCCTTTATCTGTATGTGGTCCAATCCTGCTAATTTTTCTATCTTTATTCCCTGTAGTAGCATTTTTACCTCTTCCATAAACACATCTGGGACTATGATGTTAAGGTACAAGTATGGTGGCTACTCTGTTTATGAGGGCACCAGAGTTTGTTATAAAGCTTTTTATACATTTTTTCCTTATTATTTTTGTTTGTTGTACTCCAATTTTCATTCTTAAATGCCCTTAGGATGACTTTATTAAATCATTTATCATAAAATCATCCATCTAGAACTAGATGGTACCTTACTGGTCCTCTAGTTCATCTCATTTTACAGATGAGGAAACTGAGGCCTAGAGATGTGCCATGGGGAAGTTAAGTGACCACTTGCACAGGTAGTGTCTCTGATTCCTATAGCCAATGTTCTTTCCATTGTACCCTCTCGCCAACTTCTCTTTACACTAATTTCATTGTGCTTTTATGAAATGATTAATTCTCGTATTTGTCTATCACCCTTCTTTGTGAGATTTTACAGATATGTTTGTAACTTGATGTAGCCATCTCTCTCCATTTGACGAATAAGACAGGTGTATGCTGACTATGTTTCTTTCTGGAGTCTTTCAGTTTCCTTGTCATGGCAATTAATTTGTGATTGAACATATAGATAAAATTGTTATAGTCCATGCTAGTGTCATTTCTGCTGTCCATTTATGACCGGCAATTACCTGTCTAAATAGTTAAAACCTAAATTGTTTCGATTATATGCCATATCTTTTTTTCTCATTATTGTTTTCTTTTTTTCCTAGTTCTCAAGTTAGTTACGATGAGTTGATGGTATGATTATGTGTATGTAGCTGAATCAGAGATAGCTCCTACATAAATAACAAACTTTTTCCTGTCTGTTAAAATATAACGTACTTCATTATTGATGGTGTTATGTGAAACTCTCAATGTCCTACTCCAGTCCTTTTCTCAAGGAAAGTGCTCATGAAATAAAGGCGTAAAATTTCTGTGTAATCTACAAATCTTTGGCCTTTCTCATTCTTTCCCCTAATTCATGTTTTCCCATATATTTCTTCCCACTCTCAACTTTTCCTATCTTTGAATTTTCATCACCGAGCATCAGGGTCCATATTGATTTAATTTGGAGATCTTATCAAGCTCTGTGCAGGATTTCTCTACCGCTGAATCCTTAGCAACTGTGTGTAAAAGGCAATTATTTTTATGGTGGTCTTTTTGAAAATACTCATTATTTGTACTGTGATACATAATGACCAAACTACTCATGAAATGATGGGTCTTGTTGTCTTTAGGCTGCCAACTCCTTCCTTTGCCTTTCCAAGGAGAACCTCTGAATCATCTTCCCATTAACTGCAACTTCTTCCTTTTTCTATATTCAGTTTTAGCAAAAATGTCAAGATTGATATAATTCATCTCCTCCAACAACATTTTTTTTATTGAAAAAGGATGTCAATAGTCAAATCAAAGTTTATTGATGGTTTCAAAGTTGTGTGGTTCTTAGCACTTCTGCCCCTTCCACCCCTCCTCTACTGTTAGTGCAGAAGTGATGGGGGAGGGGCAGCTAGGTGGCGCAGTGGATAGAGCACTGACCCTGAAGTCAGGAGGACCTGAGTTCAAGTCCCGCCCCAGACCAAATACTTGACACTTACTAGCTGTGTGCCCCTGGGCAAGTCATTTAACCCCAATTGCCTAAAAACAAAACAAAACAAAAAAAGAAGTGGTGGGAGGGCTGCATAGGAATAGGGTCATTTTGTATTTATCTTTGTTTCATGGGTTTCTATGGCTGAAAAAACTCAACATCAAGTGGCTGGTCAGCTTCCTGGAGCTCTACCTCTCTACATTTAGCTAGGTTGGTCCTTAGAAAACAGACTTTCTGACTTGCATGAATTGATGCTGAATAAAGTGAGCAGAATCAGGAGAGCATTGTTCACAGTACCAGCAACACTGTGCAATGACCAACTTTGACAGACTTAGCTCTTCTCAGCAATGCAATGATCTAAGATAGCTCCAAAAGACTCATGATGGAAAATGCTATCCACATCCAGAGAAAAAACTATGGAGTCTGAATGCAAATCAAAGCATACTATTTTCTCTTTTTTTCCCCTTTCTCGTGGTTTTCCCCTTTCGTTCTGATTCTTCTTTCACAACATGACTAATGCAGAAATAGGTTTAATATGATTGTACATGTATAGCCTATACCAGATTGCTTGCCATCTTGGGGAGAGAGGAGGAAGAAGGGAGGGAGAAAAATTGTGACTCAAAATCTTATAAAAGTGAAAGTTGAAAACTATCTTTACATGTAATTAGAAAAAATAAAATACTATTAAGTGGGAAAAAAAGAAAACAGACTTTCTGGTTCTAGGACCATACATGAATCCTCGCAGTCATGGCAAAACCTATCAGCACTTGCATTCCATAGGCTTTGAGGTCCCAAAGTTACCACCACAACATAATGAGGCATGGGAGCAGAGCTTGATAGAGAAGTTGACATTTGCAGAGCGCTTAAAAGTTTGTAAAGCCCTCTATGCATATCACCTCTTTTGATCTTCAGGACAACTCTGTAAGTTAGGCGCTACTATAATAATATCTCAATTTACATATGAGGAAACTGAGGCTCAGAGAGGTTAGAGGATTTGTCTATGGTCACCCAGCTAGTAATTATCTGAGGTGGGATTCAAAACCAGGTGAGTTAGCCTCTCTCAGCCTTAGTTTCTTCTTCTGTAAAATGGAGGTAAGAATAGTACCTCTCTCCCAGGGTTGTCTTGAGGATCAAATGAGATAACATAGGTAAAGTACTGTGCAAACTTCAAAGTACTATATAAATGCTACCTATTACATATGCTAGTATATATGCTATTATATAGATATTATTTATATATATATATATATTTGATATATATAAATCAATAGCATATATATGCTAGTATATATTTATATGCTAGCATATATTATGTAATGCTGGTTTTGTTATTATTCCTGATTGCAAGTCCAATATTCTATTCCCTATGTTATGCTGCCTCTCGTAATATGACATAGAAGGAGGCCATGCATAAGAGAAATATGGACAAAGTGTTGAGAGGGAATAGAGGAAGAGATCACTAAGGCAGATGGTCAGGGAAATCTTCATGGAGCAGGTGGTATTAAAAATAGGCCTTGAAGAATGGGAAAGATTTCAAAAGGCTGGGATTTGGGGAAGGATAAGGATTCTGGGCATGGGAAATCATATGAACAGAAACGAGAAAGGAAAGGAAAGAGTTCAGGCAACAGTGAGAGTAGTCCTCTTTGGCATGGTGTGTAAATCAGCACCAAGGAATCCAAACTAAGGATTCTGGGTATTTTTTAGCAGGCCATGGTGAGCCATTGAAGACCACTGAGCATAGGAATGACATAAATCAATGCATTAGGAAAACGACTTTGGCAGTTATATGATAGTTGGATGGAGTAGTGGAAAGACTGAATAGATCAATTAAAAGGTTAGTCCAGATGAGCAGGAAGGGAGGAATAAGAAAGTTTGCAATAGCAAGGGAAGGAATTTGGGTTAAGTCACTACCTCCACTCCAATCACAAAATCAGCCAGCTCTAAAGCGGGTGTTGTGGGGTCAAATTAAACTTTCACAATAAAAGTTATCCATCACTAGGTCGCAACTACAGAGGAACTACATTTACACACACACAAATATAACTAGAAGAGGCATGTGTGATTTGACATGCAAGAGATGAATATTTTTGTTTTCATGAGCCCTATCTCTCTGGGCATCAATTTCCTCATCTGTAAAATGAAGGGTTGATGACCACTGACATTCTTCCTAGCTCAGTGTTTGATCTTTTGCAATAAGCTTTTGCTGTATTTGAAGGAAAAGATTTTAAAAGGGGAACATTACCACCACTTCTATTTTTTCAAACATATATGAAGATAATCTGAAAGAAGAAGCTAGGGAGACTGGGAAAGTTCTCCAACAGAAAGCAGAATTTGATCTGAATCTTAAAAAAAGACAGGGAAGCCAGGAGGGGGAAGTGAAGAAGGAGAGTATTCCAGGTATGGTGGCCGGTCAGTGCAAAGGCTTGTGGGAGATGGAGTGTCATATTATTGTTCCATAATTTTATACTATCCATCTACCACACACGTAAATGCGGATCTATACATTTGGAGAATCAGCAAAAAAGGATAGAATGGAATTTTTATTCTCCAGCCTTGATGGAAGAGGACCACATACATCCTACAAGAAAATAGAGCTGGCTTAATTCTCCTCACAAGTCTCTCTTTCCTCCTATGGGGAAAAAAATCATACACATGTACATATATGTATAGGTATGTATGCATATGTGTGTATATATTTGTATATATGTGTGTGTGTGTTATACACACAGACACACACATACAGATATTCTTTGGACATTTAGTTCTATTTATTTCACCAATCCCCCTCAATCCCTTTCCAATTGGGCTGGAGCCTCTAATCCACAATCCCTGCGCCCCCCCGACTTTTTTTTTACCTCAAACCAACTTTCCTTCATCTCTTTAGCTTCTCAGACATCTTAATGCTATTACAAGGTGAAACAGATGGTAACACAATTTTTCACAAATGCCAGGAGCCTGGTTCATGGCTGAGAGGGCCTTGAGTTTGTTACCAACTGTCATGACCCTCCTTGTACTGGCTTCAGAAATATGTGTCCAAAGGTTCCTATCCTATAGCTATGACAAGGCAGAGTAGCCTAGAGAGAAAGGTATGGGATATTAAAGCCAGCAGAGTGAGAGAGCAAATTGGTAGAGAGAGTACACACTTCCAAAAGGACATCTAGAATCACGGACTCATAGAACATTAAAGGTAGAATGGACCTTATTGGTCATTTGATCTAACCCCCTCATCTTATAGCTAAGGAAACTGTTAAGTGTCTTGCCCAAGATCACACAGTTAGAAGTAGGGGTTCATACTAGGACCCATGTGTCCTGCCTCCTAGGCTAATAATCTTTCTATTCTAATAAGCCCATAGCTTCACCCTGACTCTGATCCAAGCAGGCCCAAACTGTAAACCTTCCCCTATCCCCAAACACACAGTGAAACACTAGAAGTAATAATATTATAATGGAAAGAGTACTTTTATGTTACAAGAAAGGACTTTTATTTTTTTAGGAGGTGGAGGGTAGAAAGGGTAGGAATAGTGATACCAAAAGGGAGAAGAAAAGAAAGAGTATCAATGGATTTTTTAAATAAGTGGAAGAGACACAAAGGAAGTTTAGAGATACAGACAAGCAGAAGAGTTGTAAAACTATCATGTTAAATTTATTAGATACTAAATCCACAAAATAAACTGTATATAACAGGAATTTGCATTCACATATACAATCCTCTTTTTCTGTCCTTTAAATATGCAGAAATAATCCATTTGTTGATATTTGTAAAGTTCCGAATAATAAAAGATAAAATAGGGATAGGGATTGACTGGACTTGTGATTTCATTGATATGGGAAATTCCCAGTAAGGAAACTATCTCTACCAATTTAATTTATAATCTTAGAGAGTTGCCTCTAGGTTAAGTGACTTGCCCAGGGTCATGCAGTGTTTGCAGATAGGAGCATTGGGGCCATGTATGTTGCGCTGCACCATTTTATGTGGGTAGATGAAAGACTGCCCTTGGTAGAAAGACTGGCCTCATTGACAGTCATCCAAGCATAGCAGACATCTTAAGAATGATAAATAGGAGTGAAATATCACTCAATTAAATTTCTGAATTTCTTTGAAATATCTTGAAATATGGCAAGTGGTTTGGAAGAAATAGAATTGTCTTTTGATTAAATGGTGTTTATACAAAAATGACAAATGTTGGAGGTGTTATGGAAAAACAGGCACGTTAATGTACTGTTGTTGGAGCAGCAAATTGGTCTGGCCATTCTGAAAAGCAATTTGGAACTATGTCCAAAAAAACTATTAAACTATGCATACTTTTTGACTCAATGACACCACCACTAGGTCCATTCCCAACAAGATCACAGAAAGAGGAAAAGGATCCAGAAGTGCAAAAATGATTTACAGAGGCTCTTTTTGTGGTGGCAAAGAACTGGAAACTTGGGGGGTACCCATCAATTGGGAAATGGCTGAATAAATTATGGTATATGAATGTTAATTAAATACTATTGTATTGTAAGAAAAACCTGAAGAGACTTGTATGAACTAAATCAGAGTGAAGTGGGCAGAATTAGGAAAGCAATTTATACAGTGACAACAATTTTGTGAAGACAACACAATTTCAAAAGACAAATCTTTAACAACGCAATAATGACCAACCATTACTCCAGAAGGTCAGAGAGGTGATACAGATACAGATGCAGAATGGATGTACAATTTTGGACATAACCAGTGTGGTGATTTGTTTTTGCTTGACTATGTATATTTGTTAAAAGTTCAGGGAGAGTAGAAAGGACAGAAAATAAATGGTTGCTAATTGAAGAAAAATAAAATTAAAATAAGAATGTTTATAATAATGACAAGTTTAAAACATAACCAGACTTGGTATAAGGATCAAATGAGAAATGCATGTAAAGGAAACTTTAAAGCACATAGAAATATGAGCTATTATTATTACTAATAATGAGATGGTGTTGGATAGCGAGAAAGGTGGTGTTTGAGTCAGGGAGACCAGGTTTCATGTCCTACCTCTGATACAGACTAGCTGTGTGACCCTGGGAAATTCACTTAACCTCTCAGTTGCCCCCAGGTAACTATAAAATTATTGATCATGGAAAAGAGGCCCATCTATATTGGAGGAGGGGGTTTCCTAGTTTGGAAGTTTCCTATACCACTGAACTCAAAGGTCGGGTCTAAAAATCAAATCCATCATCATATAATATTATATAAATATATAATTATATACAATGTTATATAAATATGTAAGCATATATGTATAATATTATATAATTATTCTCCCTTATGTCTAAGAAGCTTACAATCCTCTCATGGAAACCAAATATATATACTTACAAGAGCCCATCTGGCATATTGAATGGGATACGAGAGATGTAAGCTCCAGCCCCGGCTTTACCACAGACTTACTGTATGACCCCAGGTAAGTTTCTTCCCCTTCAGGAATCGAATGAAGAGGCTGACCTGGAGGATCCCAAAGGTCTCGTCCAGTTCTGACATTCTACCAGTCTATTGGGACCCACTTTCCCAATGGTGTAAGAGCCAGGTCCAGGCCCAAGTCCCAGGCCCCAGGCCCCCCGCTGGACCAAAGCAAACACTGAAGCAGACATTTGGTCAAACTCCCAGTGTCTTCTCCCTGGGAAGCAGACAATGCTGTTCTTGTTTTGGGGGGGATAGAGGAGGGAGAAATCCTGGATTTCACCCCAGGCTCTGTTTTCACTGAGTCTCTTTCTCCTGGAGACTGGCTGGACTAGAGCTCAGCTGGGCAGCCCTCCCCCCAGTTTCCCTGTAGGACAGAAGGAGTAAACATAGACTACCCTAAATGAAAGAATGAAGAAAAAGAGAATAAAGAGGAAGAGGGAAAAACAAGGAGACAGCTACTGGTAGCCTTGTCCTGGGAAGCAGGAAAATGTGTCGTGTGTTGGAAAGGAGAGGGGTGTGAGGGTGGAGAAAAGGGAGAGGAGATATGTCACATGGGATTGGAAGGGCCTCTTCAGTCTAAATACAGTCTGCTTCATAAGGGACTCTGATGATACTTTAATTGTCCCTTTCCCTCCTTCTAGGAGATTCAAGTAGAAAAGAAGAGGGAGAGGAGGTGAATAGGGAAATGCTTTAAAAAAATCTTCCTGGTTTTTTTTGTTGTAGTAGGAGAATGATCAGGGCAGGCCTCCTATGGGCAGTATGTAGCCATTATTAATTGCTTCACCCTCAGAGGTGGCATTCCAGATAGCACTGATTTCAGATTCCAGTGCTAGGACCTTAAAGAGAAACTCTTTGAAGAAAGCCTATTGTTGGTGAATGACTGAACAAATTGGAGTACAAAAATGTAATGGACCATTCATGTGCTGGAGGCAGCTAGATAGTGCAGTGGATAGAGCTTGGGCCCTGGAATCAGGAGGACCTAGGTTCAGAGCTAGCATCAAACACTTACTGGTTCTGTGACCTGGGGCAAATCACTTAACCTTGTTTACCTCAGTTTCCTCATCATACAATGAACTGGAGAAAGAATTGGCAAACCACTACAGTATATTTACCAAGAAAACCCCAAATGTGGTTGTGTCATTCAGCAGCAACAACAACAACATTCATGTGTTGCAAGAAATGACAAATAGGAAGAATTCAGAGCCAAGGTTTGTCCAATGCAGAGTAAAATGATCAGAACCAAGCAAACCACTTATATTGGGTGTCTCAAGAGTTTTAGTGGAGTTTTGAGTTTTAATTGATTTAAATTACCTTGAAACTCTTAGAACACCCTATATAATAACCACAGTAATATGAAGAACCACTTTGAAAGACATCAGAACTTTTATCAGTGCAGTGACTAATTATGCCTTCAGATAACAATGATGATGATGACAACAATAATGATAATAGCTAGTATTTATGTAGAGTTTTATGATTGGCAAAGTGCTTTACAAATATTATTGAATTTTATCCTCTTAACAACCCTGGAAGGTAGGTGCTGTTATTATCCTCAAATTTCACATGGCAGACAGAGGTTGTGACTTGTCCAGGGTCACACAGTGATTTAACAATCTGAGGTAGGATTTGAACTGGTCAGGTCTTCCTGACATCAGGCCCAGCACTCTGTCCATTGTCCCACTTGTCTATTTGAAATAAAATATAGATGATGACACATACCTCCCAGCTCTTGGAAAAGCAATAATCAACAAGAGGTGCAGAATTTGGCCTATGTCTTCAGACACTGACAGTGCATTGATTTGTTTTGCTTGACTCTACTCATTTGTTCCAAGAGTGGGAAGATTAGTTAGTGGGTAGTATGATAGAGATGCCAATAAAAGGTATGGGGGGGAGGAATATCAATAAATATTTTTCAATAAAAGGCAGAAAAAAACAAAAAAGTCAGAAGGGAACACAAATAGGGCGATTTTATTACTACCTTGTTCAACTTAATATACATTAAAAAATAAAATCTTCTTGTGTTCATATGTATGTGCCAGTGTGTTAAAACTGTATCTTGTTCCTGTCCCCCTGACCAGTATAGTAAGTTTATAAGTAGCCAGTATAAAATGCAATATTGCAAAGGGGAACCTAGGAGTCATGCACAAACTTTGGTCCCAAAGACCAAAGGAGCGTAATTTACAAATTGTATTATATGTTAACCAAAAGTCACATCCTGGTTTTTAATATGTTCTGAATCAGGAGGTCATCCAGGCTTTGCTGTCAGGACCTTTTGGTCCTAGGATATGTAAATTGTGGACAAATTCCAGGCAGCCTCCATAAAAACCAGTCAATCACCAAATGGTGCCAATAATTTTGAGATGATGTGGACATGTTAACTTTAAAATTTTACTGACAGCTTTGAAATGATTTTGGATATATTAATGAACTTACCTCAAGGTGGTACAGATAAGAGTCTGTTCCCCCCAAAAAACCTATAAATATAAGACCTCAAACTCCTGCCCATCCCTGCAACACTCTTCCATCTCCTAAGGGTCCCAACTCTAATCTGCCACAGTTCTGTAAGTGACTCATCCCCTCCCCATCCTCTTCCTCTTCCTTCACTACTCCATCCCCTGTCTCTACACTGTCTGCCTCTGTACCCCTTTTTGCCACTTACCTCTATAGTTTCTATAGTTTGCTCCTATACCCTCTGTGCATTACTAAAGTGTATGGCCCCCATTTCCCACTGGCATTTTGGTCTTTCCCAGAGAGTATCCAAAGAACTGGGTGTGTCTGCCCCCATTTCATAATTTCATAAATTAATTATCAACTCAGCCAGGCAAATAACAAACATGTAATATTCATTGACTGATTAATTATTGAAATGTTTGTGGTTTTGTTTATGATAAGATATAATTTATTTTATTTCACTTTAGAAAAAAAGCTTACAGGTCATCCTTAGGATTTCTAGTTTCTTCTTGGGTGGTCTCACTGGACAGAGTGAGCCTGACTACAAAACAATAGCAAAAATTGCATAAACCTCAAACTTTTTTGACCACTGCCTTAGCCCAGTCATCATTCTTCCAGGCCCCTTTTTAATTCTCGTATGTGAAATTGTTTACATGTCCTTTTGCTATTCAGGCCATGCCAAAAGTTTCCCAGAGCAGTGGTAGTTTTCAGAAGAGGATTGCCAAGCACTAATACGCTCTTGGTGGAACTGCGAATTGTTCTAACCTCTTCTGGATAACAATTTGGAATTATACTAAGAAATGACTAAATGGTCCATATCCTGTGACCCAGCTAGCCCACTATTGAGCCCATGGACGTCAAAGATGGAACAAAGTTTCAGTATATACCAAAATTTTCATAGTAGAACATTTTATGGTAACTAAGAACTGGTAGCAAAATGGGAGCCCATCAATTGGGAAGCAGATGAACAAACCGTGCATGCAATAGAATATTACCATACAGTACCCATATGAGAAATTCAGCGAAACATGGAAAGATGTGTATGAACTGATTATAGTAAAGTAAAATGGACTAAAAGATCTATTATATGCAACATCTATTAGAACGGCTACTAACATCTATTAAAAGGTCTATTATATGACCAGAACAATGTGAAAATACCAAGGAAAATAGAACTTTGAGTAATTTTTAAAATTGAGCATGGTCCCAGATAACAGATAAGGAAAAATTCTTCTCTCCTTTTATCAGAGAGGTAGGGGACTATGTGGGAAGAGTGCTGTATACATTGTTAGATGTGGTTACTATAGTGATTGTTTTTGCTTAGCTCTGTTTGTTGCAATGGAGGATTCAGAAATTCCAGAGGCAGGGCAGAATAGAGAAGGGTATGTTCAGAAAAGACAGTGATGTAAAAACAAAAGACATCAATAAAACTTACTTTAAGGGGGAAAAAAAAGGAAAAGAAAAGAAGGCTGCCAAACCAGATCCAGGATTATGAGACATTAAGCTGGTTGCATAGAGGTTACTGCACAGAAAACCATCTGGTTGACTTCCCTTTTGTTTGGTCAATTTAACTGATTTGTTTCTAACACAAACCATATGAGACAACCAAAAAATAAGGCTAACAAAAAGAATAACAAAAAAACCCAAACCACCATAGGTCATTCCTCTCCCCAAAGGTTCTCCCTTCCACAAAATGAACATCTAGTCTAACAGCTTCTTTTCTCAGGGGAGACACAAGAAAAAATGGGCCAGGCCAGCAGGATTTGAAATGGCAGTTAATTGGCCTTTTTGGGTTCCTCCAAACCAAAAGAGCTCATCCAACCCACCTCGGTTTTGAGTCTGCTATGGTTGGCTCAAAGAAGGCCAGAATGTTGTAAGAGGCTGAAATGATCATTAGGTCTGAGTTATGAAGTTCCCGACTTGGAGAAAGGGCTAAGGTCATCTTGTTCTGCCAAGGTGATTAAATGTGTCCGGTTGTCTCAGGGAAGGCTGGCGTTTTGATTGCGCGGACCACTGTATTTGATGAATTCAGGACCTGAAACAACGACTTTGATCCAGAGTCCAAGTTCCTCCCTTTAGAATTCTATCAAAAAGTTGATGTACTAAAAAAAAAAAAAAGTTGATGTACTTAAAGGAGTGATTGGCAGCAAATGGGAGTGGGCCAAATGGAAACCAGAGAGATCAGCCCTACCCTTTCATCTCCAGTCGGTGGTGTTGGGCTGTGTTCATCCTTGTGGCTTTGAGTTTCCCCTTGGCCAGTGGTACCATGCCACAGACATCCTTCATTAGCAAGCTGGGCCCTTCTAAACTTGCCCCCTTTGCGATTTCCAGCTCTCTAGCTGTTTGGTTTCCCCATTTAACTGAAAGCATATTGGTACAAAGAGAGTCAAACTACCCCCTACCCAATCCCATAATAATCCTCTCTTTTATAGTAAAGGGAGATTTAAGCAATCTCAGAGTGGAAAGTTAAAATAATAAACAAACAATAAAAATGTCGTGTGCTCTGTCAAACATTGGATCTGTGCGGGTTCAGAGAGATCTTTATTCACAGGGCAATGCTAGCCTCTGAAAGGGACAATGCATCCTTCAGTTTACTGAGTTATTGGCCCAGCTACAAAGGCCAAAAATTTCCCCTCAGTCATTGCCCAGGACTTGATGACTCCAAAAATAACAAGACATCTTGAGGTTGGAAACTTCAGTTCAGAGAGATTTTGTTCATGTTTTGTAAATGATACATAAATATTCATCCAAGTGAATGGAAAATGCTTCAACAGTTTAAACATGATGTAGCAAGCGAAAGGAAGACAGCAGCGGAGACCACTGGCATAACCCTGTGCCTCCATGCCTGCGGTGACTCTGGGCAGCCTCTCACAAAGCATCCCTCAAGTCCTTTCCTGGCATTCACAATGGGACTTTTGATGACCAAACTGCAGCCATTTTACTGATAGCTCTTCCCAAGTTGGGCAACAGCGGGGAGGAAAAAAGGACGTGCGGGAAAGAGGCCAACAATGACCTCTTCTGCTACTTTGGTTCCAGAACACCGAGCAAGGGATGGTACCATAGAAAGAGCCCTAACTCAGGAGCTGGATGGCTTATATTCATATCCCAACCTGGACGCTTATTATTTGAGTGAGTGGCTTAGTTTCCTCATCCATAAAATGAAGAGATCTAACTAGCTTGTCTCTGAGGTCCTTTCAGAGCCTAAGCAAGTCTAAGAAGGGATGATTTTTTAAAAAAAGAAAATTTCCTAAATTTTCCTAAATTTTTAATTTAGGTACTTTCCTAAATTTGTTTTGTTCTACCTCTTATTTCTCTCAGTTCTCAGCCATCTCCACACCGTGTAGACACCAGTCATTATTCCCATCTCCCTCCTCCAGAGCCTTGAACTTGGCCCCCTGGAACACAGAACTCTAATAGGTGAACTTTGGCAATTTCTTGCCTGGAACCAGGCTGCCACATCACTTCTCTATCTACGTGCCATGTGTGTCTATCCCTCCCCCACTTACCTTCCCCACCTAACCCCTGTGTAGCTCCCCACTGTGTTTGGTCTTCCCTAATCAGAATATAAGCTCCATGAGGAAAGGGACTACCTTTATTTATTTTGTTATTCATGTTGTTATTTATTATAATCCTATATTGTTATTTATATTATTATATTATATATCATATTGTTATATATCATGTGAAAGTATATTATTATGTTATATATAATTGTTTCATATATAATTATAATATTTATATTTAATACATTATATATAATATACTATATTATATTATACATTTATATATTTAAGTATAAATATATTTATATTATAACAATATAAATATATTCCTGTTGATTATGTTTGTATCCCAAGCACATAGCTCAGTGTCTGGCATATAGTGAGTGCTTAATAAATACTTTATCTATATAGCTTTCTATCTAAACAAAAGTGTGTGTGTGTGTGTGTGTGTGTGTGTGTGTGTGTGTGTGTGTGTGTAGGAGTGAATGGGTGGGTGGGTATTATTTGCGGCTGACCTTAGAGAGGCTTAGTCAAAACCATTCCTTCTCTGGCAACATTTTGTTAAATAGAAATCTACTGAATCAGACATTTTGAGATCTCAGAGATCATTTAGTAATCCACCCTTCTCATCTGTCAGAAAAAGAAACTAAGGCTTGTGGAAAGGAATTTATCTACAGCAGTCCGATCTTTCTCTTTTGTTTGTATTCACGTGAATTGCTCTGAACACTCAAAGGGGTTCAGGATTTTGTCAATCAATTAATAAGTATTTATTAAGTGCCTACTATGTTCCGGGAACTGCACTGGGTGCTGGGGATTTAAGTACAAAGAATGTAATAATAAAAACATGGATAGACTTGCACAAAATAATGAAGAGTGAAATGAGCAAAACCAAGAAAATGTTGTATACAATAATAACAATATTGTTTTAAGAACAACTTCGAGCAACTAAATCATTTTGACTATTATAAATACCCAAATTAATTACAAAGGACCTATGAAGGATGATGCTATCTGCATCAGAGAAAGAACTGATAAGTAGAAGTATGTACAGAATGATTTTACATACATATATAATATACATGTTTTTGTGTCTTATGGTAGCTATCTCTAGGACAGGGCAGAGGGAAGAAAAAAGGGGAAAAGAAAGGTATATAATAACTTTATTATATATTGAAAATGAATAGCAACATTGCACATAATAGAGTTGCAATTTCATGTGCAATCATCTTTTTCTATTCTACCATGTTATAGAAATGCATGTTTTATTTAAGTTCAGAATAAAAAAATAATGTGGGGGGAAAATCCATATTCTCAAGAAACTTACATTCTATCAGATTATAGGTCTGTAGAATATTAGGGCTCTGGGGGTTCTTTGGAGACCATTTAGTCTGGTTCCTTATTATAGAGATAATAGGATCATAGATTTTCGAGTTAGATGAGGAAGCCAAGGCCTAGAGCAGGAAAATAACTCACCCAGAGTCACAAAACTGATCTACAAAGCAGGTACTTTTCAATTACTTATATAGTTTCTGAAGTTCTCTAATCTTAGAGAAAGAGAGTTCTGGTACCCTAGCCTAGTCTAAGATTCAGGAAACTTGATTTCCATTGTGGGAGGAGGTCTAAAAGAGTAGACTTCTGGGTAGTATTTATCTACCATAAACTGCCTCAACCAACTTGTGTGACCTTGGACAAGTCATTTCACTTCCCTTTGCCTCAGTTTTTTTTTTTACATTTTTTTGGTTTTATTTAGTATTTTATTTTTTCCCAGTTACATGTGAAAACTATTTTAGTGCCTCTGTGTCTTTATGGGTTAAATTAGTGCTAAGATTCTTTACAACTCTAAAGTTCTATGAGTCTGTGGAAGAAGATGGAGGGAAAGGATATTTTTATTGTGGGACGCTTGGAATGAAGGAAGGTAGGGCTGCAAAGGTAGGAAAGAAGAGCCAGATCCCTCAGCTCCCTTCCAGGTCTAAATCTATGATTCTACAATTCTAAGATTTCTCATACTGAGAGCAATTCCACACAATTCCAATACACTGGTGGGAAATCCCAGCAGGTTTGACCTCCTAGGTCCATTC
The DNA here is from genome assembly GCF_900497805.2 of Vombatus ursinus. Classification (NCBI taxonomy): domain Eukaryota; kingdom Metazoa; phylum Chordata; class Mammalia; order Diprotodontia; family Vombatidae; genus Vombatus; species Vombatus ursinus. The sequence goes on along the minus strand of NW_020948983.1, from coordinate 175,118 downwards.
CTACAAAGAGCATCAGTACCACCCCAAGGATTGGGAACTCTTTCCTCCACCGTATTTTCCCTGCTCCCCCCAATTCTACTACACCTTCTCTCTTTTTCCATCTCCCCTGGAGCAAGTCGTGATAGTAGAAGCAGAAAGGGAAAAATGAAGGAACCAAGGACATGAACTAAACCGTTCAAACCAGAGGGGAAAGAAAACTAGCACAGATTTTTGACCCATGAATTAAAGACTTTTTTAATGAAAAAAAAAAACCTTGAATTATAGCTTTTTGTTTGTTTTATACTTCAAATAAAGGTGCAGGTTCAGAATTGGTTTAAATGTATATAGTTGGGAGTGTGTCTTTTGGAATACAGTATCTTCACAAGAAGTGCCAGTAATCAGTTCATCAACCAACAAGGATTATTGAGTGCCTACCATGTGCCAGGCATTATGCCAGGGGATACAAAACAAAAAATGAACAAGTCTCTGCTCTTGAGAAGCTTATGTCTTATTTGGTGAAATAACATGTAAGTATACATGTTCGTATGCCCGATGCAAAAAACCCTCCTGGTTGTCAGTTCCTGTATAGTCCAAATTGGCTTACTGTGAATGTGATACAAAAGAAGTAAAAGAATATGGAGGAAGAGATGGTAGCACGAAAGAAAAGAGGGTATGTACAGCTCTTCCATGTACCTGCTCTCTGGTACCCCAACTCCATCCCAGGACTGGGAAGGCAATAATCCCTTTTGACCTGTGAGTAGGTAGGTTCTTCCGGTTGAGTGATCAACCCTGATGTTATGCAATCATAGTCCATAGAGCGTGAGGAGTCAACATGTTTAGCAATGGACATCTCTGAAGCTTTCTGAGGCAGAGAAGCCCGTCACCCAGGCAATTGCCTACCGCCTGCTAGAGAAGCAACTATGGTCATCCCCTGTGTCACCTGCTTACCTAGCAAAACATGAGTGACTGCTATCAATCCCACCCTGGACAGCTGTGGCAGGAGAATGGAGAAAAAATATTAATAAAATGAATTTCCCATCTTCTCCCCCTGCAGCCTGGAGTGACAAGGTTTTATTTTGGGCATTGGGGATTGAGGTTTGCTACAGTTTCTGCTACTAGGACTGCTTTTGATTATTTTAATATGCTCGTACTAGTCTCATTAAACTCTTTATGTATGAACCTTATTTCTGAGTGAATGTTAATAGCATGGATTTACCTGAAGGAGGGTATTACCAGTGGGATGACAGCTGGTAGGGCTGGGGAAGTGGGTGACCACATAAGTCCAAAAGACAGTTTATCTCCCCCTCTTGATACTGTTCCAAATATATTGACCTCACCTAAGCTTCCCCACCTGGGCCCTCCTCTAAAACTTTGTACTTGTTATAAACTAGATCTCTCGTTTCTATTTTGTATCATAGTTATTTTGTAAGTGTTTTATCCTTCACTAGACTGTAAGTTCCCTGAGAGCAAGGACTGTTTGTTATTCATATTTGAATCTCTTCTAGGGGCTAAGCACAGTGTCCAGTCTTGGGACTGCCTAGGAGGGCATCCAAGATGGAAAGGGCTCTGGGTCAATGTCATTATGAGGCTCAGTTGGAGGCATGAGGAGTATTTAACCTGGAGATAAGAAAACTCAGGGGGAACATGCTAGCTCTCTTCAAGGATTTGAAGGGCTGTCACTTGGAGGAGGGATTTAACCGGTTTCGTTTGACTCCAGAAAGAATTTACAATTAAAGAGAAGAACTAGAGCAGGGGTGGAGACTCGAGGCCACATGTGGCCCTCTAGGCCCTCAAATGCGGCCCCTTGACTGAATCCAAATTTCACAGAACCAATTCCCTTAATAAAAAAGAATTTGTTCGGTAAAACTTGGACTCAGTCAAAAGGCTGCACTAAAGCACCTAGAAGGCCACACGTGGCCTCAAGGCCCCTGAACTAGAGGCAAGAGGTAGAAATTGCAAAGAAGCAAATCAAGGCTTGATGTCAGAAAAAACAACAACAAATCCCAACTTCACAATTAGAGGTGTCCAAAAAGAAAGTGGGTTACCCAAAAGGTGGTGTGATTGTCCTTTTTGGGGATCTTCAAGAAGAAACTGGATGACCACTTGTCAATTATGTTATAGTGGGGATGCCTTTAGAGAACGTATTGGATTAGATGGTCACTAAGATCTCTCCCAATTCTCAAATTCTGTGATTCTGCTCTGCACACATTAGATACTTGGATGAATGAATGAATGCTACGGCAGTCATTATTGCCAGTGTAAATAAAAGAGCTCAACCAAGTTACCATTTGTATCTGAGTTCTAGCACATCATTGAGGGGAGTTTGGGAGTGTGTGTGTGGGGAAGCAGGAGAGTACATCAGATTAGAGCCTTATAATTAGTAGCATCATTTCTTTGTATGCACAGAATACAGAGCAGAGCGCTACCACCCATTTGATAAATTGCCAAATGCACCATTCATTTTCCTGTGAGATTTCAAAGGGTATTGAAAATGTGCCTACAGCAAGCAGGGAATAGATACAGAAAAACAAACCATCAGCTCAATGTGCCTGATGTTCCAAAAGTTACTTCTTTCTCATTTGCTTTACAGAAGGTTTCAGAGTAAAGTTAAGAAAACACCATCTCAACTTAGATAACTTTCAAGTGAAGAAAGAATTGGAAGGAGATCACTGGTTGGTTCAGCAGAGATCTTCCCTTTGCCCCCAAGTGACAATCTCCCATGATTCCCAATCACACACTCTATATTTCAGTGCCATTGACCTATTTGCTATTCTTCATGTGTAAGATTCCATTTCCTATTTTTCCTTCCAATCCTTTACCTTGGGGCTATCCCCCAAGCCTGAAATACACTCTCTCCTCATTTTGTCCCTTCTGACAGACATTCTTTCCTACTTATCCTCCCAAGTTATTGAGTGGAGAAGGGAAATTAAGTTCTTTTATTTACAGTAGCATTCATCTCAAGCCTCCTTCAAAGTTCAACTCAAGTGCTACTTTCTACCTGAAATCTCTCCAAATTCCTGCAGATAGTAGTATTCTCCTCTCTGAAACTGCATTGTAAATATTATTTACTTTGTAAATAGTTACCAAAAATAAGTCATTTTATAAATGACTTAACTGAGTATACATCGTTTCTCTCTCAGTAGAATATGACCTCTTTGTATACAAGAACTTTTGTTTTTGTCTTTGTGTCTGTGGCACAAAGAAAGCACTTACCAAAGAATTGTTGAATGAATGAATGGGTAAAAGAGGGGTGAGTGAAATATCTCATCGGTCCCCACCAATTCTTCCACAATATCCTTAGCTCCATTATTTCCATACCTACATTATGGAATCCAGAGGAGATTTCAACAATGCCCATGCAATAGTAGCAATGGCTCATACTAACAATGGTAGCTCCTGACAACATCTCTGTGAGGTAGGTATTTCAAGCATTAATATCCCCATTTTGCAAATGAGAATTAGAGAAGTTAGAGCCCCATTGATAAGGACATAGATTCCTTGAAAGTATTTGTATTTTATCCCTGAGGTAATATGGTCCCACTGAAAGTTTTTTGAGCAAGGAAGTGTTGTAGTCAGATGTGTGCATTAGAAAGAGTATTTGGGTAGCTGTATGAAAGAGGGATTGGAGAAGGAAGAAGCTAAAAGCAGGGAGACCAATATAATAGTCTAGGCAAGAGGAAATGAAAGACATGGCATAGAATACTGGCCACACAAATGGAGAAAAGGGTACAGATGCAAGAGATGGTGTGTGGAAGAGACAGGGCTGGTAATTGATTGGTTAGAGGAAGGAAGAAGAAAGAACAAAAGATGCCTTTGAAGTTTCAAACTTGGGTGACAAGGGATATGATAAAGTCTGTGACGGAAATTTTGGAGGAGAGATGGGTTTAAGGGGAAGATAAAGACTTCCATTTCAGATGAGTTGACTTTGAGGTACTGACAGGACTAGGGAGTCTGAAGAGACATCTAGGTGAATATCGAAGTCACTAAGAATAAAGGCAGGTGTTGCGATTCAGAGGAACATGAAGCTAGGTATTAGAAAGAAAGGAAAGTGACTCGGTGTTTGATCAATGACAACAACAAGGATCTGAACGCAGTGATAGAGGGGGATGGTGAGATTGCTGAGTGGTAGTGACTGGAGACAAGGTGGATGTTGAAGTAGAATGGAAGAGCAAGGAGCATGCCGCCCCAAACTCCTTGCCTGCTGTATCAGAGAAGTGAGCACTAAAAATATGTCAAGAACCACGATTCCAGAGGACAGAGAGTGACACATGCCTCCTTCCTCTCAGCAAAGATTGGGTACAGAGTGAGGCATATACTGTCACACCTAGTCAACCCATCAGTTTTGCTTTGTCTATAGCTTAGAAGTCTACTGTGGCAGAGAGAAATAGTATTGGGAAGTGTCTGCATTTCTGAGAGAGAACATCAATAATTTTTTTCTTAAAGAATGGTGAAGGACGCAATCGCTTCAGGAGTGTTTGCACTTCTGAAAGAATTGGAGGAACTTACAGATGAAAACTGCATATGCTAAGTCACTTCAGGATAAAACAGAATAGAGGAGAGCTGAAGGAAGCTTTTGGACAGCTGACTGGAGCAGAATACAGTTCTTAGGGGGGCAGCTAGGTGGTGCAGTAGATAGAGCACCGGCCCTGGAGTCAGGAGGACCTGAGTTCAAATACAGCTTCAGACACATAACACTTACTAGCTGTGTGACTCTGGGCAAGTCACTTAACCGCAATTGCCTCACAAAAAAATAAATAAACAAAGAAAAAGAATATAATTCTTGAGCAACAAATCTGGCTTGAAATCTTCCTTCAGCTGAGACGAGACAAAAATGGTTGAATTAAAGTAGCTTTGGTAGCAATTCATCTTTAGAAATAAAATGTTTCCTAGAATTTAATGCAAGAGGGAATATATAAAGTGGGTACTGGTATGAAGGACTTTGAGTGACACATTTTACAAAAGGATGAGGTGCTGCTGTTCCACTGGAAAGCCTTAAAAATCCTCTCCTATAGGCGAAGGGCATAGCATTAGATGGTAACCACATGAGGCATTTCTGCAAGGGGCTCAGACAATGCGGTCCAGGTATCCCAGTCTCACCTCCTACCTCTGCTCCTAGCTCGCTGTATGACCTTATTCAAGTCACTTGTCTTCTCTAAGCCTCAGTTTCCTCATGTGTAAAATGAGATCATTGGACTAAATGACTTCCTCTCCTGTTTGAATGTTCATCTTTTTTTTTTTTTAAACTTTCTGAGCTTGGAGAATTTGTGGGTTGAATTGATGCAGCTTTGTTGGATGGTTAGGACATTGTCTCATTTCATCTGACAGGTATTTATTGAGTGTCTACTATGTTTTCAGGCACTGCTCTAGGTATTAGGGATACAGAGACCAAAAGGAAGTGTTTGTTGCCCTCAAGGAGCCTATATTACATTGGAGGGAGGGAAACAACGCGAACACAGAGAAACTGAGTAACGAGATCGAAAGCCAAATTACAGGAGATTGAGAAGTGCGTGAAAGGAGAGAAAATGGAGTCAGCAAAAAGAGACAACTTTTTTTCTTAGAATTTGACTGTGAAAGCGAGGGGAGATACAGAGTGAACGCTTGAGGAGTCAGGGCAAACATTGGCCCTTGCTGAGTCACTCTTCACTGCCCGTGACTGGGATCCGACGCTCCAGCTGCTAACCTTGAGTCCTGGGCTCAGACCTAGACCCAGGACGTTGCTCACCCGATCTCTTCATGCTCTCTCCCTGTCCTTTCCACTTCTACGAGCACAGAAATCAGTACAGTCTTAGAAAGTCTGCACCAGGACATTTGGTGCAGTCTTAGCAAGGAGGTAGATGGTGCAGGAGCGCTGAGCCTGGAGTAGGGAAGATCAGAATTCAGTTTAGCCTTAGGCACTTACTAGCTGCATGACCCTGGGGAAATCATTTAACCTTTGTGTGCCTCAGTTTCCTCATCTGTAAAATGGGGATAATAATAGCACCTACCTCCCAGGGTTGTTGTGAAGATCAAATGAGATGATAATTGTAAAGCACTGAGCACAGTGCCTGGCACCTGGTAAGTGCTATAGAAGTGTTAGCTGTTATTATTATTAAGGTGGTCCAGTGGATACATATGTAAATATATACATTTTTATATATACAAGAACATGTATAATGAGGGAAAGCTGCTAAAGAGAAAAAGCATTATTATGCCCATTTTACAGATTTCCACAGCCACTAAGTGGAAGAGCCACCCAAGCCCAGGTCTTCCAACTCCAAACTTCCTGCCCTTTCCATTATACTGTGCTATCTGAGAGGAGATCAGTGACTCGTCCAAGGTGTCAGAATCATAGAATTTTAGAATAGGAAGGGCCTCAGAGTTCTTCAAGTCCAAGAACGACATAGCCCAACAAAGCCACGGCCTTCTGTCACTACGGGGCCACTTTTATTGTTAGGAGGTTTTTCCAAACATTCAATCCAAAATGGTCTCTGTCCATTTCCATCCATTGCTCCCATTTACTCATTGCTTGGATAAAGCAGAGAGTAAGTCTACTTCCTCTTCCATATAAATGATAACATGATAAATGATAACATGACAGGAGCTCAGAATCATCTAATAGTAGAACTCAAAGGCACCTTGTAGTAATCTAGACCAACCTCCTTGTTTTACAGACAAAGGAAAAGGTGCCTAGAGAGGATATACTCTATCATAAGAGCTCATAAATGGAAGTGCCATGATCCAAAGCCAGGTCTTCCAACTCCAAGCATATTGTGATAGCACGCTGTCTTGACTGGCACCCCCCCGGCATTCCTGCCTGTTCTTCAGCACCAATCTGCTTTCTGTCCAGTGAGCTGAATGGGCGTGTTTCTAGGCACTCATTTCCATTCTCTCTTTACACCTCTATCACCATGGTACCTAGACTCTCAGAGAGAAGCGCACAAGCATTTCTTTACAGCAAGAGGAGGAGTTTATGAACAATTTGCCCAGTCTCCACAAATTGAGGTGTATATAATGGAAATTGAGGTGGGTGGAGAAGAGAGGGACTTGGAGACTTTAAATGAGTACTCTGCTGGTGAGGCCCCTCCCCTCTGGAGCTGGCAAGCAGAAATTCCCTCCAAAGCTCACCAGTGCCCCTCCGAGCATCAGCTGGAAAATTCAGGAAGAAATTCCTCTTGGTCTGGGCCCTCCTCTGGCCTGGCCATGAGAAAAAGAAAGAGGAATACTGACATCCTATTAATCATTCATCAGAACAGTTTTTCTCTCTCAATAATATATTCCTTAAATGACCAGAAAAGATTTTGTCCCCTCTCACAAAGGACAGTTACAGACAGTTCCACCAAGAAATCGATCCAGTTGGGAGCGAAGTTGGAGTTCGAAGGTTTTGATTCCAACTCTGCAAAAAGCTTAACGTATGACCTTGAGCAATCACCTAACCTCTCTCGTACTGATTTTCCTCCAGCATTAAACGAAAAGGTTAGGCTGGTGTCTTTTATAAAGAACTAGATTTAGTCAGAGGTTCAGTCATTTTTCAGCAGTGCCTGACTCTTTGTGACCCTATTGGGGGGTTTTCTTGGCAAAGATACTGCAATGGTTTGCCATTTCCTTCTCTAGATCATTTTACAGATGAGGAAACTGAGGCAAACAGGGTTAAGTGACTTGCCCAGGGTCACACAGCTGTTGTCTGAAGCTGGATTTGAACTCAGGTCCTCCTTACTCCAGGGCCAGCATTCTATGCACTGCACCACCTAGCTGCCCAGCTAAATGATTTATGACACAGTCCCTTTTATTGTTGTTCAGTCATTTCTGTTGTGTCCAAATCTTCGTGACCCCATTTGGCGTTTTCTTGGCAGATACTGGAGTGGTTTGCCATTTCCTTCCCCAGCTCGTTTCACAGATGAGGAAACTGAGACAAACAGGGTTAAGTGACTTGTCCAAAGTCACACAGCTAGTAAGTATCTGAGGTTAGATTTGAACTAAGGTCTTTCTGACTCCAGGCTGAGTGTTCTATCTACTGTGCCAGCTAGTTGCCCCTCAGTCAGAAGACCTGGGTTCAACTCCTGACTCTGCTACTTAGAATCATAAGATCACAGATTAAGAGTTAGAAGAAACCTTAAACGTCATCTGGTCCGATTCCCTAATTTTACAGATAAGAAAACAGTTCTAGAGAGCTGCAAGTACTTGCCCAAAGCCACACAATAAACGAGAGAAACAGGATCTGAAATTAAGTCCTTCAAATGTAGAGCTCAGTTCCCGGTTCCCTCTGCCTCTCACTTATGACCTGAATAACCTTGGGTAAAGCATCTTGTCTTCCTGAGATTTAGCTTCTCTATCCTTTAAATGAAAGGGTTAGGCTAGGTAATGTCTAAGTTCCAACTTGAAACCTCACAATCCTCTAACAAAGACCCTTTGACTTGTCCAACTCAAAGACTCTAAATAATTTCTAAGATCCTTTCAAACCTGGTGTGTGGAGAATGTGCTCTGGAGACCTGGGTTTCAATTCTGGTTCTTATCATTACTACCCGTGGGACCATGGACATCAAGTAGCTTTGACATCTCTGCGCCCATTACCTCATCTGTAAAATGAGAATAAATATGCTCACCTTGTAAAGGAAGCAGAGCCAAGAAACGGCCCACAATGATTACAACAACTCAAATGGAAAGAACCACAGGCCAAAAAAAAAAAAATAAAAAATGAATGTAGCAAAACTACAAAGATCAAGCATGACTCAAAAGGAAAGATATGAGCAGACACCCCCAATCCACCCCTTCCTGGAGGCGGGAAGTCTATAGGTGTTGCACATTACACATGTTTTCAATGTATTGATTGGCTATGGTGATTTTTTTCCCCTTTCTTGTTATAGGGGATGGCTCTCTGGGAGGGAGAGAGAAGGGATGCTGAGTAAAACTGATGATGTAAAAAGTATCGATGGAAACTTTTTTTTAAAATAACATTTGCTTTGTCTACTTCACAGGGTTGTAAGAAAGATACTTTTGAAATGTTAAAGCACTACAGAAATTGAGTTATTATATTTTCCTATAGTAACCTGTCAGATTTCTCTGCATATCCTTCAATTTTGGAAAAAGGTAAATACCCATTTTGTGCCATTTTTCCAACTCATGGTCTATTCCTCTCTAACCTAGGAAAATGCAGCAAGATTCTAATTTTTCTTTGTACTGTGAATATAAAATCATCCAGATAGGGACTGGGCATGTTTCTATCTTCTGAAGCTCGTTATCATTTCACTGTGACCACCTATTAAAAAAAATGATCACAGATAAGATAGCAAGCTATATTATATATCTCCTCCAACTCTTCTTCAAAGTGGCAGAGGGAAGACATTTGGACCAAAAGACAAATACTTGCAAATGTCATTCTTCCTCTGGAGACCAATAAGAACACAAATTCTTTTTATGGGAAAAAAAAATAACAACTCCATTAAGGGGACATCTGTTGCTCTTCAGCAATAGTGATTCCATAACAATTTAAAATACAAAGTTGTGATGCTTAAATAAAAAGAAAACATCACGCCTGAATTGCAAAACAGTATGTAAATTGTGCTGGAAGTAGCACAAGGAAAAAATTAATCTTCCTTAAGTAATCTTGAAAATACAAACAATGTGGGTAATGTGACAGAGGTGAGAGCTGTCATCTCCCCAAATAAATTATTTTAAAGGGAGTCTGGTGTGGATGGGATCTCTGGATACTATGTTGAGACTTACAGAGGCATGCAGAGCTCCTTGGGCATAACACTGGCTTACGTTTATAATTCACTTGGTTATTAGAAAGGACTAAACAGAATCTCAGAGTTGGAAGGGACTTCAAAGGCCAACTAGTCCAAAGCCCTGGCTGACCAAAAATCTTCTCTACCCAACAAGTAATTAGCCAGCCTCCACTTGAAGACCTGCCATTACCTCCCAATGCAGCCCATTCCATGTTTGGACAGAGTAATTGTGATGAAATTTTTCCTTATCCTGAACCAAAAAGCATTTTTCTGCATCTTTTGCTTGGTGGTCCTAGTTCTTTCCTCTGGAGTCAAGTCTAATGTCTTTATTTTTCATGTGATAGTCTTCTTAACATTAAGGGTGAGTGTCATTTTCCCTAAAGTCTTCTTTTCTTCAGGCTAAATATATTCATTCGCCCCTGGCTCCAGCATCTTCATCATCCCAGTCATTTTATTGTGGACGGCTATACATTAACTAGACAACGTCCTCCCTAAAAAGTGGGAGTGATGACAAAAGTGGTGCCCAGAACTGAATATAAGACTACAAGTGTCATTTAACCAGGTCAGTATACAACAGGACTGTCACCTCCCTTACCCTGGACGTTGCAATGCTTTTTATACAATCTATTATTACATTTGCCTCACTGCTGCCATAAAGAATTTGCAATCCAACAAACCAAAACATCTTGTTTTGTATTTAGACTATTGTCTAGTCATTGTGTTCTCATTCTGTACTTGTACAGTGGACTTTTTGAGACCAAGTCTAGGACTTAACATGTATCTCTGTTAAGTTTCATCTAATTAGATTCAGTTCATCATTCTGGCTATTGTGATCTTTTGGGATTCTGACTCCTACATTCTAAATATTCACTGTCATTCCCAGCTTTGTACCATCAGCAAATTTGATAAGCATGTAATCTATACCTTCCCTTAAGTAATTGATAAAAAAATGTTACAGTACAGACAAAAGGACCCATCCTCAGGACCCACCACAGGGGTTTCTTAACTCATTCTTGGGTTCAGTCATTCATCCAATACAGAATTCAGTCTATATCTCTACTTTATCCACAAGGATAACATGATAAACTTTATTGGATGCTTTGCAGTAATCTAAGCATACCATGTCTGCAGCATTCCCTTGATTTACCAACCTAGTAACCCTGTCAATAAAGAGAATGGGCTTAGTGTTCTTGATGAAGCCATACTGGCACCATTTTCCTCTTCCACACGATCACAAACCATTTTTTAATAATATGTACTAGAATTTTAGAATTCAAAGCCAAAGTGACTGACCTATTGTTTGAAGACTTTAGCCTCTTCCCTTTTTTGGAAAATCACAACTGCCTTTCTCTCATCTTGAGGCACCTCTTCCATTCTTCCTAACTTTCAAAAGATCAACTCCAATTCAACAACCATACTCTCCAATTGATTTGGTACCCAGGAATAGTGTTCATCCCTCAGTGACAAATTCACTAGATTCTCTCTTAAAATCTCCTTACTTACCTTTTACTCCCCATTCCCTATCCAAAGATCATTTTCCCCATAGGAAAAAGGGGAAATGATCAGAGTTTAATTCTGCTTCACCTCCATTGTCTATTTTCATCACTCCATCCATTTCAAGTAGCAGTTTTGCCCTTATTTAATATTCCTCAAGTTCTTTAAAATTTCTTTAAAAATATATTCTGTTGCTCTATATCTATGCCCTAGTGCTTTTTCCAGGACCATGCCTCTCTCCCATGCTTTTATATCCTATCATATACCTGCCCTTGCTTCCATCTTCTGTAAGTATCTTTTAAAAATCACAATTGGTTGATGAGTTCCCTGTGCATCTACATAGATTTTTTTAATTTTTAATTTGTGGGATAGGGATAAAACAAGCATTTTTGTGACATAGTATAATAATGATAAAAAAATAAGATTGTGATTTCTTTAACTAGCTCCACCTTTTTTTTTTCTCATTGAAATACTTTGTGTCTGAGTTTTAGCACCTTATTTCCAGAAGCTTCCCATAAATCTTGGGCTGACTTCTCCAGTATAGTTTAAACCATAGGATATGACCTATCCTCTGGATTCTGAAATCTGCACTCCCTAAATCTAGAGTGCAAAGTAGCCTAGGTCTGCCTTTTCTTTCCTCCTTTATCATTAATTCTCATTTTTTCCCAAGGTGCCCTTCATTTCAACTTTCAGGAACTACTCACTTCTTGTTGACCTACAAAAAAGTGACCCATCTCTGAGGTCTTTTCCATTTTCAAAATTCTATGACTTTGTTTGGCTAACTTCTGTCCTTAATGGTAGAAGGAGGCATTCATGATACAGTGGAAAAAACAGTGGCTTGAAAGCTGAAAAACCTGGATTCTAATCCTACCTCTGCCATGACATTCACTCTGTGATCTTGAACAAAGCCTATTCCTTGGTTTCCCTATCTGCCAGAAGAGGGAGTTAGATCAGGTGACCTCTAAGGTCTCTTCCTTCCAGCTCTAATATTCTATGGTTCTGTAATTCTATAGCCTCAGGGCTTTATGAGTATTCTCAAGAACCATGCTTCATGACACAGAATTGATCTTGGAAAGAAAGACAATTTTAAAATAATGGAATCTCAAAATGGAAGGAATCTGAGGTCACCTAGATCAACCCCTAAATGAAACATGTTCCTTCTACAATATCCCCCATGGTTATGTAGCCTCTGCTTAAAATACCTCCAGTAATGGAGGGGGGAGAGAGGGGAGGTGGGTAAGGGAGAGAAAAAGTTCAACAGCCAATTATATAAGATTATTTAGTATTTACATAGATGCAAGAAGGAGAATCTTGGCAGCTCAGATAAGAGTAAATAATGACAGAATGTGAGTCACAACTCTAGCTTGCCTATACTTTGGAAAGCCTGTAAATAAAACATTCTTTCCTCAATTTAAAAACAGAATTTGGCAGCCGGGCCTTAAGTGAATCTACCTCAAAATCCATAGCACATCAAAGAACATATGCTGTATAAAAAGCATGTACTTTCAAAAGATTTTCCTGCTGGTCAAATTCCCCATTTTCCTTTCTCCTAGTCACTTGGTATCTTTTTCATTTCATGAAGGTCCCAAGATTCAAGAAATGGTCCATCATTTCAAATATGACACTAATTTTCATTGCATTTTTAAAAATATCATCAGTTTGAATGGTCTGCTTATGAAGCCTGGCGCTCTGTTTCTAGAGAAAACAAATCCTAGGTAGAGATGTACTCAAATAATTGGTCATATGCTTCGTAGTAAAACATAAAATGGAGGAAAGTGCATAGGGCTTGGAGTCGGAAAACTTGAATTCAAATATAGGTTCTGGCCCTTGCTGGTTGTCTGACTAAGGACAAATCACTTCAACGCTTTGTTTCTTCATTTATAAAATGGAAATATTCTCTAGTCATCTTCCCAATAGCTACCTTGCTATAGAATCAAAGACCATATTCTGGAGGACTTAACTTCAAATTCAGAACTCTAATGCTTGCTCCTTCTCCAGCATACTGTCCTGATTGGTGACATGACCCACTATGTAGAGCAAATTCCAGCCATACTCCACTCTCTATCTCCTCCACAGCCATTCTAAAACTGTACAAATACCTTCTATTGCACCCTTTTCAGTCCTGAAAAGCTACTCAAATCAATATCGCCATTGCTACTGGAAAGAGTGTGTCTACTGCCCTGTGCCTGTCCTCGCTGCGTTTGTACCTTTAGGAAGCCCCTATTTTGTGTGTAGGGGAGAAGGGAAAGAGGGAGATGGGGGGGAGGGGTCGGGGGAGTTAGTATCTAGAGGTTGTCTATGACTATTGTTCTAGAGCAGGCCTGCGCAACCTGTGGCTTGTGCTAGGGATTTGCTCTAGTCCTTTCCATGAAATAGTCTGCTCATTTATAGTAAACATTCAATAAAAATCAGCTTATGTTTCTCTGGAGACAAAATACATCATAAAAGTAAAGACAACAAGAAAATAAGACTTAAAGGCGGTGGAGGGGAGTGAACACCCAAGGGTAGGCAATATCAGTTTGCTGGGAAGCAGTGAGACAGAGAACAGGGAGGAAATGGGTCCTAGTGTGGGAGCAAAATCTCCCCAGATGTATCACTCAGGAGGGTCAGGGGGCCAGACAAGGCTCCAGCAGCTCATAATTATATTCAGTTTGTGATAACTGTACCCTTCCCTTGCAATCAGCTGGCCAAAAACCTGGTGAAGCTTCTCCCTTTCCTTTTCCTCCTCCCCCCAACACTTCTGCCTCCCAAGATTCTTTACTCCTTCCTTCCAGCCTAGATAACTGCACTTCCCATTATCTACTTTAGGCTATTTTTCCAAAACAAACTGCCCCATGCTGGCCACAACTTTTCTACATGTTTTGTCTTCACCTTTTAGAATGAAAGTTAAAAATTGAGACCGTCCTTGAATTTGTATTTGCATACTCAGTGTTATCACAGTTTGGGGCAAATCATAATTTCTTGTCGTTGTTTAGTCAATTAGTCATGTCTGACTCTTTGTGATCCCATTTGGGGTTTTCTTGGCAAAGATATTGGAGTGGTTTGCCATTTCCTTCTCCAGCTCATTTTATGATGAGAAAACTGAAGCAAACAGGGCTCAGGGTTAAGTGGTTTGCCCAGGGTCACACAAACTACTAAGTGTCTGAAGCTGGATTTGAACTCAGGTCCTCCTTACTTCAGGGCTGCACTCTATCCACTGCACCACCTAGCTGCCCAGCTAAATGATTTATGACACAGTCCCTTTTGTTGTTATTGTTTAGTCATGTCAGTTGTGCCCAACTCCTTGTGACCCCATTTGGGGTTTTCTTGGCAAAGATACTGGAGTAGTTTGCCATTCCCTTCTCTAGCTCAGGAAACTGAGGCAAATGGTTAAGTAGCTTGCTGAGGGTCACACAGCTAGTAAGTGTCTGAGGCAAGATTTGAACTCAGGAAGATGAGTCTTCTTGACTACTCACTATGCCACCTAGCCGCCCCAATCATAATTAATAAATAAATGTTTTCTCATGCCTGGCACATAGTGGCACTGAATAAACACTTACTGGCCTCATTTATTATACTATGTACCTCATGGGTTGCAAGGGAAGTGCTTTATACATATAATTTTAGGACATGGCCAATCCAAGAATTTTTTTTGCTTGACTAACCATATTTGTCACAAGAGTTTTCCCTTTCTTTTCTCAATGGGGGAGGGGGGAAGGAGGTGAAATGGAGAGAAAATAGATTTTTAAGTGAAAAAATAAAATACAAATTTTAAAATGTGCTTTATAAATCATTTCAACAAATTTAATTCAACAAATATTTATTAAGCACGACGTGTAAGGCTCTGTGCTAGGTGCTTCAAACGCCATGGAAATGTGAGTTGTTATTTTAGAGAGTTCCCTGTAAGGGAGCTCCTGCCAATTCAGATTGTTACCACTTCTAAAACTTCCAACTTTAGAGACTTGCTTTTACAGACTTGTTACTGCTAACATTTTAGCATTCTCGATTAACATTTTTTTATGAAGTACATGAAGTCTTGTAAAGCATTTTACTTTTGCTATGGTTTTGGTCCTCAAAACCACCGTGTAAGGTTGCCTTGTTACTATTGTTTCAGTCCATGAACACTAACTCTTGGCATCCCTCTGGCGTCCCCCTATGAGGAAGCAACATGGTGAATTGGAAAATGTGCTGAGACCCGCTTCTGATACTTATTAGCTGTGTGACTGGGGCCAAATAATTTAACCTCTCTATGCCTCAGCGTCTTTCCCTGTAACATGGCGATAGTGATACCTGCAGTATCTATCTCAGGGAGTTGTTGAAGATATGAAGACCTTTACCTCTCTAAAACTCCAAACAAAAAGCAGCTATTATTGTTATTATTATTAAAATATGGGAATTCTCTCTTTGAAAGAGTTCTCCCAGGGGTGGAAAGAAAAGCTCCCCCAGCTACAACTGGCTAAATGTCAAAGCAATCCCAAAGTAAAAGAACATATGTAACATTACAACCAATGGCTCCATCCACAGCGATGGCAATTGTCCAAGAAAGCGACAAGCAAAGGGAAGGAGAAAACCAAAGGGAAATAATGGCTAGAAAACTACCCAAATAATGCAAGCTCCTCAAATAACTTTTAATCACCTGGTAGTTTCAGGAGATAAAATTTTGCTTCAATTTCCTACTTAGCATTTTCTAGGGCTGAAACTTTGCTGAAGTATTGGGAGAACAACCTCACCTGGAGCAATGAGATCTTACCACCTCGCCCCAAGTTATTTCATTTTCAATGGGCCTTGGAACTCTTCCCAGGGCATCATTAGGAAGGACCATGACATAATGTTAAGTGCATGGGCTCAGGAGTCAGTACGCTTGGATTCAAGTCTCAGCTCTGCTATTTGTGTGTCCCTTCTTTGCTGTTGTTCAGTCATTTTTGACTTTTCATGACCCTATTTAGGGTTTTTTTGGTAAAGATATCGGGTTTGCCATTTTCTTCTCCAGCTCATTTTACAATGACTTGCCCAGCTGTGTGTGTCACACAGCCGCAATTGTCTGAGGCCAGATTTGAACTCAGGAAGATGAGTCTTCCTGACTCCAGGCCTGGTGCTCTAACCAGTGAACTGCCTAGCTGCCAACAAGTCTAACCCTCAATCTCCTATACAATTCCTTTACAGTTTCTCTAAAACATGGGTTTTGGACTGGATGTACTCCATGGTTTCTTCTAGTTCTGATGTTTTCTATGGTCATGAAAAATTTCTGCATATGGATAATGCTTTTTGTATGTTTTTTTAAAGGTAGCTGAAGTCAAGAATGGATGAGAAAGGGAGAAAACAGCAAGAATTTTCAGAACTGGCAAAAGCTGTGGTGCATTCATGTAGTTCAAAATGATGCTTCTATTTTGTTGACTAGAAGTGTCTTTACATATCATTTTTAGCCAAGATTTACATTTTTATAGTCTCATTCATTTATTCATCAGATACTTATTGAACACCTACTATATGTAAAATTCTGTGACTTCAATTGTTTATTAAAAATCATGTTGTGAGAAAGCTTTTATGTCTCTTCAGACACATAAGGGCTGAAAATTTTTCACTGAGAAATTAAGAGTTTGTCCTATGGCCCTAGAACCATGGCAGAGCATTGTCCTTATGGGCAAGAACTGATCTAGTGCAACAGCCAGCATCATCATTCTCAAAACACGACTAACTAGAATATACCAGGAATAAGTTGTTTACCTAATTGATGAATGAATTGTTCACCTAATTTTTCTTCTCGTTCATTCATTCAACAAATATTCAGTAAACACCTTGTGTATGAAAGGATCAATAAGAAGCAATTCCTGCCCTCGAGGAAGTTATCATCAAAAGCTTTCTGCTCTACCCCCTTGCTTTTCTAAATGTATTTGTCTACTCTCCTGACTTTGTCATTACAATTGCATCTTTCTTCCACGTGTGGGGATCTTGCACTCTCTCAGAATCATCATTCTCAAATTTGAAATGTCTGCTTTCAGAGTTGGGTAGACGCAGAAGTGGAGGAGTTTGCAAAGACTGAAATCTTGCATACTCTGAAATCTTTCTTTTTTTTTAAGGTGGGGTAACCCGTCAGTTTGTGTTTCTGGCACTTAAACTGTGATGAAATAGAGTACAGACCATATAACTGAAAAATTTGGCTAATTTAGTCATAAATGCTTTTCATGAAAATCTCCCATTTATGCAGTACAAAGGAGGGGGGGTTTTCACCATGAAGCATAAATAAAAGGTTTCAGACTTACCTGGGTAAGTCACTTCCTGCTAGCAGAACCTGTTTCTCTCTATATAAATGTAATTTTATCTCTAAGATCCCTTCCAACTCTGAAAGTCTATGATTCTATGACTGGGGTTGGTTTTTTTTTTCAGTCAGTCCTTGAGACATCACGAGATAGATCCTATTAGAGTAATTGCATTACTGGAATTTGGAAAATGGAGATGCTAGGTTGGAAAGTCCACAGTATGGTTTATTCTTTGTTTCTAAACACATGACTTTTAGGCTGGCAAGTGTAATTTAAAAGAAAAATCCATCCGTACCATTCTGGACTAGAGAATTATTTGGGAACTATATTCATGCCTAGAAGGAGGCAAACACCCACTCACCTCCTAATTCTATTGCCTTGTCCTGAAAAAGGGAGAACAGCTGGTCTGGCTTGGTCTGGCCTAGTCGAGTCTGGCCTTGCTGGGCTCCTGGCCAAAGTCTCTCCCCAAGTCTCTTGGCCTGGTATAAGGAGATGCTTGGATCTACTCACCCCTCTTCCCTCGTTGAATTCTCTTCTCTAGTGTGAGTTCTCCCAAAAAAGCCCATCTGACTTCTTGCACTCAAGCTACTATGTTTTATGGGGAAAAGCCTCTTTTGGGGAGGGAAGAGGGAGGAGGTTGGGGAGAGAAGAAATAGAGCAAGTAGGTAGAATTGAAAAGCATAGTTTCAGAGAACCATTCATGAAGGAACAGGAAGAAACAAAAGTCACTGTTGAGTTTCAGCATGCATTTAATGTCATTCTTTCATTACACTATAGCTTATGTTGCTACGAGGATCCTGTACTGTTTCCCATGTATTTGTTTATTGTTCACTATTGAGATCTTATTTCTGTCAAGATGGGTTACATGACTGGGTTTCCCAGAAAGGCTAATAGCCTATTGCATGAAATGTCACGAACCATGGGGGAAAAGCAGAAGAAATAGTAACCCACTGATTACAGACATAAATCCACACAGAAGAAATAATAACTCTTTGATTACAAAGACATATACAGCTCCCCAAATCTTTACAAGCTGTTGATAATTCATTTCTTTCCATTAATATACTTAACATCAAGAAGCATTCAGGCCCAAAAAAGCATGATTGCATGGTTGATAAGCTCTATGGTGACCAATAAATAAACCATCTAAACAACTAATTCCTGAACTAATTTGCAAGGCAAATCTGGAAAAATATCCCAAATCTCATCCTAGGGGCATCTGGGTAAAGAACAAAAAAAGCAAAGCCTGTCTATTTTCCATAAGCATGTTACTTGGCATCAACTAGCTGTGTGACCTTACCTAAGTCCCTTCCTTTCCCTTCCCTAGGCCTCAGTGACCCATTATGTTAAAAAAAAAACATAAAAAAGAATATCTGTAATAAAAATGATCTCTAAGGTATCTTCCAGCTCTAACATTCTGTTATCGTAAGTGAAGACAAGAATTTTGGAAGCACCTTATTCCATACAAATATTGAACATGTTCAATGTTTAAAGAGTCTCTCGGTCATTTAGGAAGAGCTGGAAAAACTTTGTCTTCAAGGACACTGGGCAAGGTTAGCTTTCATGCAAAACTAATGGTTCAAGCAATTAGTAAAATACACACAATACCACAAATAGGTTTCGTATTTCTTAGTCCGTATATAGATAATCAAGCAGTTCTACATGCCACATGATTCCTGAGAGTTCAAAAAGAAATTGTTGCCAGTCCTCCATCTTCTCCACATCATGTGTTATAAATTCTTGAAGCTCTTTTGGCTACAGTTTGGGAATCAGATGCATCTTCTTCTTCTTCCTCAGTTCGTTTGTGTTTTAAAAATAAATCCGATTTTAAGAAGCGGCTGTAGCTGTCATACTTCATGAGATTAAAAATCTGAGGAGTGAAAGAAAAAAAAAGGCTGAAGACTGTAAGTGACTGAGACAACAAATGAATCAACAAATATTTAATCTAGCACTACAGCTATTTGTGCATGCATCCCATCTACAGCTCATTTATGGCTCAGGAAGGCAGGGGCTAAGTCTTAACTAAATTTTATATCTCCCCCAGTGCTAAACACAAAACTTTGCCCACAGTGGGTGCTTAAGAGATGCTTGATCAGCTGAAATGCAGCATCTTTCATCTGCCTTGCTTGTGGGGCACTGTGGAGCAGTCACAGACTTCCACATGACTAATGCCACCTTCCATTCACATAGCAGTTTAGAGTTTTTCAAAAGCCTTTAGTATTCACTATCTGCTTTAACATTCAAAGCTACCCTGGGAGGTAGGCAGGGCAGGTATCCCCAGCCATTGGAAAAAGGAGAAAACAGAGGTCCAGAGGGTTGAGTGATTTGCTCATGGTTACCTAGCTTCTAAGGCAGCCAGTGGCACAGTGAAGAGAGCTCTGAGCCTGAACTCAGAAAGACCTGAGTTCAAATTCTGCTTCAGACACTTACTAGCTATGTGACCCCGGGCAAGCAACCTCTTGCTTAACCTCTGCTTTTTTCAATTTCCTCACCTGTAAAATGGTAATAATAATAGCACCTACCTAACAGGGTTCATATGTGGCTCAAATGAGATAATATTTATAAAAGCACTTAGGACAGTGCCTGGGACATAGTCGACACCATGTCCCTTCCCTTCTCTTTCTTTCCTAAAGGCCAGAGACAAGACTCGAATTCACACTTTCTGACCTCAAGTCCAATGCTCTTTCTGCATAACTCCATTGTGTCAGGAGACACATTTTCTTCCTCTAGTAAGCTTACAGCCTGGATAGAAAGAAAATACATACACAGAGAAAAAGAAAACTGATACCGCAAGGCAATAAACAGCTTGAGCCAGGCTAAGCAGCTTCCCTGGACACTTTTGGTCAGTATGAATACATTTACCAGAATACAAAGCATTTTCTTTGTTATTGTTGCTGTTCAGTTGTGTCTGACTCTTTGTAATACTGTTTGGGGCTTTCTTGGCAGAGATACTGAAGTGGTTTGCATTTCCTTCTCCAGTTCATTTTATAGATGAGGAAACTGAGGCAAACAGGCTTAAGTGACTTGCCCAGGGTCACATAGCTAATAAGCATCTGAGGCTGGATTTGAACTCAGGTCCTCCTGACTCCAGGCCTGGCACTGTATCCACAGCACCCCCTAGATGCCCACTCTGATACTTGGTAGCTGTGCAAACTTAGGCAAGTCTTAACCTTTCTGAGCCTTAATTTCTAGCTTTAAAATGGGGACATTTAGGGGCAGTTGGGTGGCACAGTGGATGGAGCACCAGTCCTGGAGTCAGGAGGACCTGAGTTCAAATACAGCTTCAGACACTTGACACTTACCAGCTGTGTGACCCTGGGCAAGTCACTTAACCTCATTGCCTAACCAAAAAAAAAAATGGGGACCCCTGTGCCATTTACCTCACAGGGTTGTGAAAATTGAATGATATAATTTATAAAGTATTAAATAATTGCAAACAATAAGAGTATTTCCATGGAGATAAAATCTGCTGGAAAACTTTGCAAACTTTGCAAACTTTAAAGCATTGTTTACACTTCCGATGTTATTATAGCTTTATTTCGCCCAACACTGCAGTACTAAAAAGTCATTTAGTAATTTCTAATTTACCTGGAAAGATAACAGAGGTCTTATTTCACCAAACGTCTGAAAGGGTTTGGGCATTTTAGGATAGAAATCGTGGCC
The DNA here is from genome assembly GCF_900497805.2 of Vombatus ursinus. Taxonomy (NCBI): domain Eukaryota; kingdom Metazoa; phylum Chordata; class Mammalia; order Diprotodontia; family Vombatidae; genus Vombatus; species Vombatus ursinus. The sequence goes on along the minus strand of NW_020948983.1, from coordinate 154,045 downwards.
GTAGAAATACTGGTCACAATGTTATTATTATGGTATCACATGACACGATTTCAATATTATGATGATGTCTGAGATTCCAAACATATCTGTGATTTTGCCAAGAAACAATACAGTTGCATATTCAGGGCAGGAAAGCAGCAGTCTTGCCAACGAGAGACTCTCAGGAGGAATTTGGTTAAAAGACAACACGAGAAAGCCTTAGACAGCAAAAAAGTAAGGGGTAAGACAAGCTGTGTCATCTATCTCCATGAAGGAAACCATTCGAATCAATCATTCCATGAAGAGCTAAAAGGATCTTGAATAAACAATGAACAGAAAGAATGTCTAGGGCATTGAGCTCTGATGGAAAGTGCTGGGCTCAAGCTGGAAGGTTAGGGGTTCCAGGCTCTTCATCTCTGCCATTTACTAAGTGAACATCGCTAAGCCTCACCTTCGCTTTTTATTAAAAAAGGAATAGTAATAGTTGCATTATTTGCACCAAAAGTTTGCCCAACAAAAAGGATGGAGAGTGTAAAAGGACAGGTGGAAAGAAGCATTTTCCGGCTGACAAAGGGATGTGGCCCAGAAGGGATTTGAAAATCCCTTTACGAGTGATATCTATCATGTGCCTTTAACCATGGCTTTTGGCACATTCAGTAGGGAGATAACAAAATGAAATTATCATGATGCTGGAGATAATACAAACCAGTTCCTGGCTTCTATCAGTTCACACACAACAAAATGGAATGCTGCCTAAGCTTCTCAGAACTCAAAAATTACAGGGTTGAAACGGCATTAGAGATCATCGAGTCTAACATCGGGTCTTCTGAATGTTTTTGTCTCATGGACCCTTTTGGCAGGCTGGTGAAACTTACCATCCCCTTCTCAGAAAAATGTTTTTGTTTTTCTTTTTATGGATGAAATAAAACAAGCATTTCTAAAACATAGTAGAATTTTTAAAAAATGATTGCATATGAAACTGCAAATCTATTATATACAACTTGCTATTCTATTTAAATATATAATAAAGTTATCATACAAATTTCTTTTTTTTTCTTTTTTTCTCCTGCCCCCCCCATGGCTACCATTAGATACAAATATGTATATAAATGTAAAATCATTCCATACGTACTTCTATTTATTAATTCTTTCTCTGGATGCAGATAGTGTCTTCCTTCATAGGTTTTTTTTGTAGTTAATTTGGTATTTATAATAGTCAAAATGACTCAAAATAATGTTTTAAAATGCATAGGATTACAAAGAAAACTGTTTACATTGAGTTGTCAAAATATATATATTTTTTTAGGCAATTGGGGTTAAGTGATTTGCCCAGGGTCACACAGCTAGTAAGTGTCAAGTGTTTGGTCTGAGGCTGGATTTGAACTCAGGTCCTCCTTACTTCAGGGCTGGTGCTCTACCCACTGCGCCACCTAGCTGCCCCCCCAAATATTTCTTAAAAGCCACAAGTTCATGAACCTCATCTTAAGAACCCTGCCCCTGCATGAAGCATGGGCCATCCCCTAATATCTCTACCAAGTGGACATTCACCTTCTTCTAGAACCCCTCCAAAGGAGAGCTAGAGGAAGGTGGGGAGAGAAAGTTGGTTATCCTGAAAAGTGGTCCAGGGCATTTTTCTAACTGCCTTGCCTATTTATCAAATGTATGTTATTAAAAAACAAAACACCTCTAAAAATGATTATCTTAAACATTTTCAAAGCACTTATTTAACCATTAAGTATAATTCACGGAACCAGGAAGGACCATTGTTCTTGCTTTTTAATCCCTGTGCATGTATCCTTTAGCTGTGCCCATGCCAGAAATTCCTTTCAAACCTTTCCTAAGATGTCTAGTAATCCTATTCTGAACCTACTTCCCTAATTGGAGTCCTCTTTTCATTCCTTCACCTCCTTAACAACAATTTCACCTTCAACCTTTGATGGGGTTTCTTGGGAGAGGGAATGAGAGGGAAGTCTGAAATAGGAGTACAGTATATAACTATATTTTGCCTAGATTTGGGAAAAATTTGAGGGAAAAGATCCTTGGAGAAAGAGCAAAATGCATAATTATTTAAAAAAAAAGAAATAACCCACCACAAAAGTCTCCTCTTGCTTCACCTCTGGGTGCCTGACTCATCAT
>NW_020948983.1:0-151920 GCF_900497805.2 Vombatus ursinus | reverse complement strand
CAAGAGGAATTTGTGGATATTTGACTGGTTTAATAAATAGGATATGCCAAGTGTGACGAATGAAAACAATTTTACAAGTCTCTTTCCTCAAGTGTTGCATTTGCTGACCTATGGGACAGGGAAGAAAATCTCTTATTTTATACACACACACACACACACACACACACACACACATACACACCATTCCTGTTTATACAGAAAAAGAGACAAATTTAAGTTGAAGACACACAAACCAAAGAAACATTGAGTATAACACAAATGTTTTATAGGAACTTTCCATGTGCGTGGGTGTAACATCCTGTTTGCCTAAGGTAGATGTTTCAGAGCAACTCCCTCAGAGTTAAAAAAAAAAACAACCCACTTTATTTGGAGCCATACCAGGTGGGCAGAAGAGGGAAGGGAGATAAAAGAGATAAAGTTTGTCTCATTTTAGTGAAAAGTGAAAAAAGTCATGCTAAAATGCATTAATGTTTTGAAGGAAGGTACTAATGGACCAACATGACTTTTTACAGCAATCAAGAGATAGAAGCTTCCAGTGGGTGTGGACCAGGGAACACAGGGATGAGATATTTCAGTCAATACCTCTTGTGTCATTGAATACCATTTTATTGGGCAGCTCTGGTGCACCCTAAGTATTTCACAAGAGAACATAAAAAACCTTCCCTGCCTTGTTTAGTTGTGAAATGCTCCACTGGCCAAAAAAAAAAAAAAAAGTCTTCTTAGATTAGTCTTGGAGTTCTCTCCTATACTGAATGAATGAATTTGTTAATAAGTTTATTATCTACAAAACATTAGGTTAACACTTGCAGGTACAAAAAGAAAAGTAAGAGTGTTTCTATAGTATCTGAAGAGATAGACAAGGCACATAAGAAATTTTAGCTGCACATCAAATGGAAAGGCCCAGTGGTCTCTTGACCCAATAGCAAGGCAGATGTTAATGTATCTTCTTTGGTACCATTTTCATTAACAAAAAAACCTATCTGTTTCTGATACTGAAATAATTAAAGGTGCTTATGGATTTTGGTGATGACAAGTTTCCTTTCTGGAGGTTCAGTAGCTGTGCCTGCTGAGAAGACAAGAGTGGTAGTACCTACAGACACAGCACTCAGAGGTTGTATGTCTACAAGGGATTGCTTCCCTGGATGAAGGGAGAGATGGGCTGGGACAAGACAGATGGTGTGGGGAAGATCTGCTGTTCTATGGCTTTGGGACTCATTCATCTGTAGCAGTTGGGGTTGGTGGCAGGAAAGGGGATGGGAGGGCCCTTCTCCACATGGGCTCTTCTCCTGAATGCTAGCTGTAAGGTCTAGCCTGAAAAGATCAGGCAAACTGGTATGGGCAGGTGGTGTTGCTCTTCCCAAAACTCTTGGACACAGAGTTCTGGACTTTCTTTATTAGGGTGGAAGGGGAGTTGGGGGTTGAGGCAATGGTTTTGACCCAGGGGCAGGGAACCTGTGGCCTTGAGGTCACATGTGGCCTTCTAGATTCTTGGGTGAGGCCTTTTGACAGAGTTCCTTTTACAGAACAAATCCTTTTATTAAGGGGATTTGTTCTGTGAAGTTTGGATTCAGTCAAAGGGCTGCACTTGAAGACCTAGAGGGCCACATATGGCCTCGAGACCGCAGGTTCCCTACCCTGGTTTGACCCAATTGGCATGCCATCTATCTCCTTCTCTTCTTCTGGCTGCCTTGTTATTTCTTTAATTTCTATAACTCAATTATATTGAACCATTTTGCTGTCGGTCTAAGATCCATATAATGTTGAGAGGAAAGGTATACTTCTATGAATAAAGCTGTGCAAAAATGGAATGGGATGCCTTGGGAGTAAAGGTGTTTTTCCTCATTTGATGTCTTCAAGCAAAGGCTGGAAAACCACTGGTTGGGGTATGTTCTAAAGGAGATTCTTGTTCAGGTGTCAGTCAGACTTAATAGCTCTGAATTACCTTCTGAATCAAAGCTTCTAGAATTCTATGTGCCTTCATCGTCTTGGGTTATAAGATGCCTGTTATCTTCATTCATTCAATAGGGTCCCAAAGATCCAAGACTTCCTACTATCATTTCAAAAGTCCTTCTAACAAAATGGTTCAGTGCCCGACGCAGCCTTGCCTACTGGCTGTGCTCTGACAATAAAGAAGTCTCCTTTTAACGGATGCCAGAAAGCCCTTGATTACCTTCTGGTCTCTGAAAAGGGTTAGGGCTAAGATGACTAGGAAAATGAGTAAGTGGAGAGAGTTAAAAGACAACTGGTTGATTCAAATGTAATTCTACCCAAAAGTACACAAACCTGATAAGCTGGATTGATAGATTCTAAGAACTAGAAAGGCCCTAAGAGGTCCTATGATAATAATAATCGCTATGCCTTAAACACTTAATAGCTGTGTGCCCCTGACCAAGTCACTTGCTGCCTGCCTCAGTTTCCTCATCTATAACAAAGGGATAATGATAGCAGCTACTGTTCAGGTCAGATTTGGGAGAGTGGTTCGGGTGCGAAGGAATTCACTCAGACCTTCTCTGTAGCCATTGGGAGCTTTATTACATGAAGCACACAGGTCTCCTTAGCAAGAAAACTAATTGAGACCCTGATATTTGAGGGAGTTATGCTTATATAGAGGTTTCAGAATGATGATGTAGTTCTAGAAGTTTTTATGGAGGTTAAAGATTAAAGACAGGACAGGAAAGGATTTTATGACATAGGATGAGGGAGACAAAGGAAATTCTCTATGGTCCAGGATGGTGGGTTAAAGATTTAAGGACAGGGCAGGGAGATACAGGTTAAAGATTAAAGGATAGGGGGACACAGGATAAGGGAGACAAAAGTAATTCTTTTGGTACAGGTTAAGAAGAAGTTTTATGGTATTTCAAGAAAAGGGGAAAAGGACTTTAGGATGCCCTCAAGTTATAGCATAAGCTATGGGTTTTACAAAGTACTGGAAAAGCAACCCTTAATATTCTTTTTAACCCTTAGGGCACCAATTGTATCCACATCAGCTACCTATCAGAATCATTGTGAGGCTCAAATGTGAAAATATTTGTAAAGCTCATGGAAAAGCTTAAAGACAAGCTATTGCTCTGTTAGCACTTAGCTACTATTTATACAGTGATTTAAGCTGTGCAAAAATTTAAGTTTCCTTATCTCATTTGATCCTCACAACAATCCCGTGAAGTGGTTGCCTTAAGATGAGGAAACTGAAACCTGAAGGAGGTGGAGTTGCTTTTCCAGGATCATGAAGCAAATATCTGAGGCAAGATTTGAACACAGGTCTTCCTGACTTCTAAGTCTAGCACTTTATCTATTGTACTACCTAGTTTTCTCCTGTTACAAAGGGTGAAACTGAAGCCTAGAAAAGTGAGTGACTTGACCAAGGTCACACAACTAGTAAATGGTCAAGCCACAGAACCAAGACATACATTTGTCCACATGTATGTATATATATATGTATGCATGCATGTGTATGTGCATATATATATATGTACACACATAGGTACCTAGCACATATATTATAAACCCACACACATATACGTGTATACGTACATGTGTATAATGTGTATATATGTATAGTTGTGTATATATATTTATATTTACATATAGATCCTATCCAGACTAATGATATTAGGAGTCTCTGGCTACATTTGCTAGCTTATCATTAATTCTGGGCTGTACCACAATTACACCAGGAAAAGGTCAACCAAGAGTCAAATTATGGATTGTTTGAGGAAAAACAGAAAAGAGTTGGAGACCAAAAGGAGAAACTTGTCAGGATCTGACTAGAAGACTAAGTAGAAACATAAAATCAAAAGAACGAGAATACAGAAGAAATAAAAAAAAACCAGGCTGCCGGTAGATCGCGGTCGTGTGCCCCTTTTTTGGCCAGATAACTGTGGCCCAGAAGGGCTTTGGGTTTTGGCACACTGCTGGCTGCCTGTGAGCTGTGGGCCTGGAATGTAAATTGTTGAACATTGCTGCACTGGAATTCAGCCCTCTGAGCAGCTGGAGGTTGGACGTCCTCTGAAAAATGAGAAATGATCCTCGCTGCAGACATGCAACTTCTCCCAACCATTCTACATCAGAAAGGGAGCAGCCTATTTTATGACCAGCAGCTTTCCCCTCCACCTTCAGTTTCCCCTCCTAATCTTGGCTCTGGAATTTCCCCAAGGTTTGCTGCAAAATTAAAGCGATATCTGAAATCATTCCTCCTACCACTACCCTCATAATTGTTGAATACCACATTATTTATTGTATGAAAGAAAAATCTAAAGGTCAAGTTTAGATCTTTTAAAGTTCACTACTTTGTAATATAATCCTTTACACAGAGATATATAACCACAGCATATGGAAAATGAGAAACTGAAAGTCCATAAGCACTTAATAAAGCCCCTTGAAGATCCCTAAGCCAAAATTTACTGATGGGGATGGGAGATGAACACCTAAAAGGAAAAGACTATGTCTTTGGGATCTGGACCCCAAAAAGGAAAAGCCCTGGACTTTTCCCACATGCTCAAGTCTCTGGCGTTCATCTGAGGATATAATCCAACTGGCCTTTCATTGTAGCTACACTCAATCTCCCAATTTTGTTCTATTACCTCCCCAACCCAACGCCCCTGGGCACTTCCCACTCTAAATCCTATGTAGACTCCATTCTCCCTTGGCCACATGGTCCAGGGTCCCTGGCATTCTGTTTCCTCACAGTCACCCCAGCTTACTAGCCACCATTCAGATCTTCCCTAGACCCCTCCTCACAGCCACCTCAGACTACTTGGCAACTCCTAGATCTCTCCCACAGTCTTTCTGTATATAAGATCCATCTTGGCCACCATTAAGGTGCTCACATTCTTAAAATCTAGCCAATAGCACAGACCTACTAGGAATCTCACTCACCCCAATCAGTGTTCTAATAAACTTTGTCTTTGGCTGAAAGAAGGCTTGAGTCGAATTCATTTGGGCAGGACCCATGTCTCTTGTTCTCGCTATTTCAAGGTCCTAGCACCCCTAAACCTCAACATTACTACTCCTCTCTGGTCCTCAGTTTCTTCATTGGCAAAATGTGGTCACATTAAATGATCTCTAATATCACTTCTAGCTCTAAATACTATTTTTTGGGCAAGTTATATTCCAAACCTAATAAGAATTTAAAACTTTTAAAAAATAAATATCTGAAGAACCTAATGAATCCTCCCCTCCAGCAACTTTATTCTCCTTTTTTTGGAGGGGGAGGAGGCTTATAATCTGTCAAAATCTTTCTTTATAATCATTTCAGGTAGGTATAAGCAAGAAATGAGAGGGAGAAAAAATCAGCAACAAGTATAATATAAACAAATTTTTAACAAGATTGTTTATAACTTGCACAAAAATTTGACTGTTTGCAGTTAAGAGCAGATTGGAGCATATCTACAGTTCCCATATTTTCCAAATCAAAAATCAGGATATACGGTATTATAAATCATTCTTTTTGCAAAGTACTTTGTGGGGGGAAAAACCCCAACAAACCAACCATTTTCTTTTCTTAAAGTCGAGACTGTCTCTAAAAAAAAAGAAAAAATACAGGATGTGTAGTCACTATCAACGTACCCCACAAAGTATTATGACATTCGAATTGCAGTTTGAAGACTTCTTACAAACACATGTGCTTTAAGCAAAGGGGGGAGGGGAAGGAAGGGGAGAGGAACATTTCCACACAATAAAGTGATTATAGGATTGGCAGAAGAACATGAAGGGTACTGGTTTTGTGAAATGCAGAAGGATTACATCCCAAAGTTCAAACTGCTATGCATTCTTCTGATGTAAGGAGAGAGGTTTGCTCCAGAGAAGGTCTAAGGGAAAGTTGAAGCTAACAACAGAAATTAAAATAACAAAAGCTCTTACTTCAAATTCTTTCCCAGAGTTTCCTGAGGAGGTCTTGTGATGAGCTGGGGCACAGATATCCAGCCCTTTAAAAACTGAACTCTCAGTGTTCTCCCAAAGGGAATGAAATCACAGTGCCAAGACTTTATAAAAGCTTGTGTAGAAATATTAACTTGTACTGATAAAGTCTGGACAATTTTGACCTATAGAGGCAGATACTGGAACTAATTTTGCTAGCTCAGAAATTACCTCAAAGGCTGCTTATTTTTTAAATTCTTTCTTGTCTGGAAGAAGATAATGGTGCTTTTAAGAGGAAGATAACCAGATTGATGCTAGAGGCTTAAGATAGCCAGATTCAGTGTCCAAACAACAGGCTTCCAACTTGAATCACCAAAGCAAAGGCAGAGGGGTTGGTTTTAAACTTGCTTCCTTTTCCCACCTTCTGTTCTGAGTTATTTATTGTCCATTTTTTTCATACACTTTTATAGTCCTTTTGGCCAAGCTTTTTTTAAAGGAGAAGTTAGCACCTGACCCTCCCCATTGATACCCAATATGATTTTGGTTCTGTGAAAAAAATCTTTTTTTGATTCTCAGTTAGGATGGCATTGGGAATGGTCATAGAAAAAGCCTGGCCTTCCTGCATAAACTCCAGCAAATACTTGAAAACAGCCTCAGAAAAGCTGATGAAAGGCCAAGAAATCATAAAAGAAACAGAAACTCCTCCTTACAGTCCAGGACTGTCCAAAAGGATGGCCAGTAGCAGGAAGAGGCAAGGAGAAGGGTAGAAGCCAATTCAAGGCAAGGAGGGAAGAGAAGTCAGTGAAAACTCCCACAAATGGATCTGAAAGTCAGCCAGCACTCTGGAAAAGGGTATTAAAAGCCAGTGCCAGCTCCAGTAACTGGGTGGCTGAAAACAAATCCCAGTCCTGGCCTTTCAGAACATAAATGGGTGAAAGATTCATCCTCAAGAGGCCAAGAGCAGGGAGAGAATGTCAGTCAGTAAACTCCTCGGAACACTGAGAGCCACAAAAAGAGATGATGCCAACACCTGAAGGTGACACCAAAGTGATATCCAACAACCTACTAAGGTTTCATAAGGCCAAAGCAAAGGGACAGAACCAGCTCTTAACTGAGGATTGTGCAAAGAGAAAGAGAAAGAGACTAGCTGAGTTCTGAGTCAACACTGGGCCACCAGGAAGCAGAGATACAAGCCAGGAATTGAGGTACAAGGTGGCCTAATACAAGCCACCCCATCCAATTCAGCTATAGCAGCAGCAGCATCCAGAGTGAGCGGGATAAAACAAGGCCTACCCAATTGATCCAGCGGTGTTTGAGGGGACTGACCTGAGCACAAAATCCCAACCTGAGAATTAGGGCTGCAAATATGAGTAAACAAACTAAAACACTGGCATAATTAATAAATAGATTGGGTTAGAAGTCCAAAAGGTAAACCTAGAAGAAAAAAGTAACTCCATATCAATTATAAGCAAAGCCTCAGAGTGGGAAGTTAGGGGGAAAAAAAAGGTTTGGTCTCAAGGACTACAAGGGGATATGGAAAAAAATGAAGAGATAAAAAATGAAATGAGCTTTTAGGAGGAAAAAATTTAAAGTAGAATAAATAGCATAGAAAAGAAGGTGGAAAACTTCATCCAAGTAGCAGACTCTATGAAAAACAGAAACAGAAAAAAGAAAATTCAATGACTAAATAAGACAAGAAGAAATACTAGAACAAAGTAAAAAAAATGAAAGAATAAAAGAAAATGGAAGATATCTATTTTCAAAAACTAGAATATAGGTCAAGAGGAAATAATTCAAGAATCATTGCACTTCCTGAAAACCATGACCAAACAAAAAACCTGGATACCGTACTTCAAGAAGTCATACATGATAACTGCCCAGAGCCATTAGAACTAGAAAGCAAAACAAAAGTAGAAAAGATTCCACCAATCGCCTTCTGAAAGAAACTCCAAACTGAAAATACCAAAGAACATTATAGCTAAAATCCAGATGTTCCAAGTCAAAGAAATTTAATGCAAGAAGCCAGTAAGAAAGAGTTCAAGAACCAATAGACTACAATAATGCTCAACCAATACTTGGCAATATACTACTGTCAAGGAGAGAAAAGCTGGGAACAGATATTCCAAATGGCAAAAATGAAGACTTACAATCAAGAATAGCTTACCCTGCAAAAAACTGAGTATAATTCTACTGGGAAGAGAAAGAGTCAAGAGTAAGAATGGACCTTAATACAATCTTTCAAGAATTCCTGAGGAAAGAGCCAAAGTTGGGCAGAGACTTTGAAATGCAAGCACAGGAATCAAGAGAAAGCCAGAAAGGTAAAGACATTTGAACAATTAGAAGGGGCTAAACGATGACGAAGTACTTACATTCTAATGGAGGAAGGAGACCAAAGTTCCTTCAGAATCCCAATGTCTTCATGGGTCACAGAAGGAGTGAAATAAGATAAGCATAGGGTCTTTTTTGTTTTGCTCTGTTGTGCTTTTGTTGTTTTATTGGTTTAAAGAGAGGAATGAAAAGGGAGAGAAAAAGGAAGATAACAGAAAAGAGCTGAGGAAGAAAAGGAAAGCCTCTATTTCATATGAATAGAATGCCAGGGTAGAGTGTAGAAATCTATATTCAAAATTTCAACGTGAGTAGACTGAAGTTCCCACCCACCCACTCAAAATAGAACATCAGAGCATTGAGGTTTTACTCCCATCAGACATGCATTGGTGAATAGAGAACTATGAATTTGCCTTCTTAGCTTCTGTCCAGGCTCAAATCACTTACCTGCCATGCCAAAGAAGACTTAGGAATTGTCTAACTCTAAATGAGATAGTTGTCTGGAACAGACAGCTGTGATCTCCAAAAGAGCAGAAAACATTTATTCTTAGCCTAAGGGCATTATGACTCAACTTTTGTTAACAGAGCAGAGTGACTATGACTGAAAACTGGTCAACCTGCCCCCATCATCAAAAGGTTCTAGCTAGCCCTCATGGTTGGTAGCTGAGATAATTGGCAAGTGGCCTTGAAAAAGTGAAGCTTTGAAGTTGGTAACAGGGAAGAACTCCCAGCAGATTACTCACCCAGCAGTTACTAGTAGCCATCACAAGACCAACAGGAATAAATAGAGCCACATATCCAGCAAACACATTACACCCACCAGGAAGGAAGCCAATGAGAGCTATGCAGTAAAATCCCCATGAGACATGGAGGATTCTGAATCATCAGAGGCAGGAGTTACCCTTCTATATTTGTTCCCTGACTACATGTGTCCCCCATGCATGATCCCTGTCACAATCACCATCCCTACTTCCAGTGAATATCTGTGGAAGAGTATGCCTCAAGTAGGGGAAAAGCGGGATATTCCAGTACAACTTACTTATTATGCTATTTCATTAAATACCCTTGCTTTTAACTAACTGCATTCTTCAAATGATTATAGAGAAAAAAACAAGCAAATTGGTGGGGGATTGTGAACAAGAGTCTTGATTGGACATGGGCCCACAGAGCACCTTGGAGCAGCTCTTCTAGAGGAGAGTTTTTAATAATCATGATTCATTATTTCAATAACTGATCCTCATCACTCTTCCCCCCTCTTGGTAAATGGGTGTAGTGCATCATAGATTTAGACCCTAGAAGTCATCCAGTTCAATCCTCTCATTTCCCCATTTCACATGAGGAAACTGAAGTCTAAAAAATTGAAGTGACTTGCCTAAGGTCACACAGATAACAAGAGGGAGAGCTAGAGCTTGAACTCGCATCCTCTGCCTTCTAATTGGGCACTCTCCACTGTATCATACTGCCTTTTCAATTTTCCTTGTATTTGAATTTAAACTCTGTTTTTCACCTTTCCATCCCAATAATGCTGGAAAATACATATATATTTCACTTGCATGTATAATTGGTATGCTCATACAACTACACTATTCTGTACTTAGACTTAAGAAAGGATACTGTTTTGCACTCATGATAAATCAAGGTAGGATGTTCACTAGTAACTGGTATGTTATTCTTATGTAAATTCAGAAAAGGGCAATATAAACTAGAAGAGCAGCTCAAAAACTCAGAGTCTTTCTAAGGTAGACTAATGGCAGATGTGAGGGGTCCTGTAAGGGGTTTCAGGTAGGGAGTCAAGGAAGAAAGGATGAAAAGGAAGGAAGGAAACTGTTCATCCACAAACTTCCTACAATAAAAGCTTGTCTAAGGTATGAATGAATGAATGAAAATTGCATTTATTAAGCACTTCCTGGGTGCTAAACACTGGAGATACAGATACGAAAGCAAGAATGCCCTGAAGGCATCCTAAAGGAGGAGACAACACACGTAGATCTCAATATTAGCTTATTCTTCCCATTACTATAATTTTATGCCAGGAATGAGGGACAAGTAAATTCATTTTGGGATTGTCATGTAGACACTTCACCTTGATGAAGCTCAGTTTCCTTATCTGTAAAATGGAGATAATCATTCTTCACAGAGTTGCTGCAGTTGTAATTGTGGTTAATCTGGGAATTCCCTGATCAATCTGATTAGCTTACTGCTAAGGGATAAGTCTCTGTAGAGGAACTTTGACGGGCCATACCTCTCTCCTTGTAAGGACTATCAGAATTGAAGAAAACAAAAGACAACTTCTCATTAAGTTTCCCTGAGTAGAAGATTAGCGTCTAGCATAGCACTCCCCTCCTCTAATTAGGAGGCAGAGGTTTAGAAGTGACATTGTCTAGTGTCACAGTTTTTCAAAATTCTCATCTCGTCTTTCCTTATGCTTATCACTTACCTGCCATGCCAGAGAAGACTTAGGGATTGTCTAACTCTAAATGAGACAATTGTCTGGAACAGACAGTTGTGATCTCCAATGGAGTAGAAAACACTTACCCTTAGCCTAAAGGCGTTCTAGAGTGAATATGACTGAAAACTGGTCTACCTGCCCCCATCATCAAAAGGTTCTAGCTAGACCCTCATGGTTGGGAGTTGAGATAATTGGCAAGTGGCCTTGAAAAAGTGAAGCTTTAAAGTTGGTAACAAGGAACAACTCCCAGCAGACTACTCACCCAGCAGTTACTAGCAGCCATCACAAGACCAAGAGGGGAACTTGTGACCTCAAGGAACAAATTTGTTCTGTGAAGTTTGGATTCAAAGGGCCGCACTTGAGGACCCAGGGGGCCACATGTAGCATTTTCCTTAGTTACTTCAGAAATTATTCTAAGAAGAGGTCCATAGGTTTTACCAGACTGCAAAAGGGATCTATTACATAGAAAGAAAATTTAAAATCTCTGGGCTAGAGCACTGGTCTGAATTTAATGATAATTATTTAATAACATTTCTACCTTTCCAGGCTTTTTACACCTTACTTCTCACTACGTACTGTGATCCAATGACATTGGCCCCCTTGCTGTTCCAAGAATAAGACATTCCATCTCTAGCCTCTGGCCATTTTCTCTGGCTGTCCTCCATGTCTGGCATTCTCTTCTTCCACAAATAAGTCCTAGATAAAAGCCCATCTTCTACTGGAAGCCTTTCCCAGCTCCTCTTATTTTAGTACCTTCCCTCTCTCAATTTATTTCCTATTTATCCCATACACAGCTTGTTTGTAAATATTTGTTTGCTCATTGTCTCCTCCATTAGATTGTGAGCTCCTTGAGGGCAGGGACTGTCTTTTGCCTCTTTTTGTATCTGCAGTACCTAGCACAGTGCCTAGAATACAGTAGGTACATAATAAATATTATTGACTAAGAATATGAAACTCAAAAGGGATAAATGTAAAGTCTTGTACTTGGGTACAAAAAATCAGCTTCACAAGCACAAGCTGAGGGTGAGTGATAGTGTTAGTGGATTATAAGTGCAATATATATCAGCAATATGATATGACAGCTAAGAAAACTAATGCAAAATACATAACTTCTAGGAATTAGAAGGGAATAGTCACACTGTACTTTGCTCTAGTCCATAGGTTCCCAAAGTGGGTGATACCACCCCCTGCGGTAGAACAATCCAGGGAGACAGTAGTAGCCTCAGGTGCAATTGGGGGGCATTGAATAAAAATAAGGGGGCAGTGGAAGCATAAGGAAAGAAGAGAAGAGAATTTTGAAAAAAATGTTCATATATGTTTCATCTCTTGTGTAGCAGGGTTAAAGTTATAGTGATTACATTATTTTCCAAATAAACACATAAAATGTAAGTTTTAACTCATCAGTGGTCAAGTCCTCCAATAGGTCTTAACAAGCAAGTATCAGCAGGCAAGTGTGTCGGGAAGTCCAGCATGAATCAGCAGGAATATGTTCGTGTGATAACTTGTTCATAATATGATATGATTTGGTTACATGATGCAAAATTGCATCAACAAAATTTCAATGTCTACAAATTTATAGTAAATTATTAAATTTAAGATGAGTCATTTTAAAAATATATTTTTATATATTTTTTGAAATGACACAAATTTTAAAAAACCATTAAAGGGTTAAATAAAATAGATTTCCAAGGGAGGGTGCTGAGTAATAGTTTTTAAAAGGGGGCAATAGGCCAAATAAGTCTGGGAACCTCTGCTCTAGTTATTCATTCATCTGGAGCAGTAGTTCTCAAACTGTGATCCAAGATTCGGTGGAGGTCCCCAAGGCCCTTTCAGAGGCTATAAGAAGTCAAAAATATTTTCATAATAATGATAAGATGCTTTAATTTCTAATATGATAGATATTGATAGATATAATCCACACAAACAAAAGCTCTTTGGGAAGCCCTTGAAAATTTTTAAAAATGTAAATATCAGCTTATTCTGAGATCCAAAAGTTTGACAACCACTGTTCTAGAGCATTGTGTTCAAGCCTAGACACTGATACAATGTCTTTTAAGAAGGTCATTGAAAAGGTGAAGTATATCCAGAGGAAGGCAACCAGGATAGTGAAAGGTCTTGATTCAATGTCATAATGGGATTGTCTGAAGGAACTAGACATATATGTTAGCCTAGAGAAGAGATGAATTGAGGCAAGAGAGGGATAGGGAAAGACATGGGGACTGGATACACAGGTTGTCTTGAAGTATTTGAAGGGCTATCATGAGGAGGAAGCAAAGAGACATTTAGGGTTGATACCAGGAAAAACTTGCTAAAAATTAGAGGTGTCCCAAAATGGAATAAGCTGCCTGTAGAAGCCCTGGGCTCCTCTTCTTAAGATGTCTCCAAGCAGAGCTTAGACGACCACTTGTTGGGTGTTATAGTGGGGATTCCCTTCCTGTATAAGTTGGACCAGGTGGCCACTGTGGTCTCATTCAGTTCTCCACTTCTATGATTCTGTCGCTATTTCTTCTCCCATAACCCCTGACACAGGGGCCAAGAGGAGGAGTTGGCAGATTCCGTGATTCCCCTGCCACTCTTCCTGCCATCATCACTCAGCATCCATCCATCTTCCTTTGAAGTTCACTCAATCACCAATATTTATTAAGTGCCTGTTTGTGAAAGGCCCTGTGCTAGGTGCTAGGAATATGAAGACAAAAAAGAAATGTATACACAATGATTTGGGGTAGGGAAAGAAGCACCCGCAGCTGTAAGAGTCAGGAAAGGCTTCTTAAAGAATATGGCCTTTGAGCCGGGCTTCAGAGGAAACTAAGGATTCTAGGAAACAGAAGTGAAGGGAGTGCATTCTGAGGCGAGGCGGGGGAAGGGGGGGTATCTTGCCTGTGCCAGCAAGGGGATAAAAGATGGCGCACCATAAGGTCAGATTGGCTGTATTGTAGAGTGCACAAAGGGAAATAGTGAATAATAAAGCTGGAAAAGTATGTTGGAGCCTACTTGAAAGGCTTGAAATACCAAACAGGGGAGTTAGCATTTGACCCTATGGGTAACTGGGGGCTTCTGGAATTTATTGAGTCTGCCCAGATCCTTGCTGCTGTCAACTATAGTCCTTCAGGTCACCTTTGCTGGTCCCAAGTAAGTTCAATACCTGACTTCTCACTATTTTCCACCTTAACACCCTTACCTTTCCAGTATCTTTCTTTCTCTCTCTTCAACCCCCACGACCCATGTCTCCAGTTTGCTTCAATGATATCTAGGCACACTAATACTTCCAAGAATGATGCTAAATTTCCTATTTATAGTTCTGTCCATGAAAAAGGAAAGGCGGAAAATGACTGACCCATGATCATAGGGTAAATAAGTATCAGTTCTCATATTCATTCATGTATGTGTGTGTACACACATATACATACATACATACAAACACATACATATACATACACATACATATATACACACATACATAAGTATAAAAACTATTGTTATAGTAACCTTCTCTGGATAAATTGTTGCTGTCAGTAGACTTTAACACTGAAGTCTGCAGAGGAGAAACTGAGGAGGTTCTTTCTCTCCCTTGAAAAATTGTGTACCTATCTCAATCTCTATAAAAGAGTGTACGCAAAGAAATTACCACTTACAGCCCTATTTCACAGCAGCAGCCCTGGCAAAAAATCTCCTCCTCATTCCAGAGGAAACAGTGATAGGGCTCCTTACAATACAAAAAGCACTGGCAGGAAAGGCAGAATTGGTGTTGAGTTGCCACTCAAACCAGATCACAAAAAAAAAAAAAAGAAAAGAAAGTCTGTCACTTTAAATTCTTCACATCCATGTCACCATGAAGCTGTTTCACTTGAAAATCCGGCATCCTGAGTGACAGACACTCCTCTTCCTCCCGCCACCCACAATTTTGTCAAATACATGTTGATTAGTAGGAGCCACTTATTAGGACGTCCCTCTCCAGAAAAGTCATGGAATCCTCTTGCAATGTAACGTATTTGTAGCCCTTCAGATCCCATTCAATCAGATATTCTAGGCAGGAACATGCTCAAACATGCTGACCCAAAAGCAGATGGCAGTGTGGACTGACCCTAACATTTTCTCTTCCAAAGAAAACTGTTTATTAGACTGCCTGTGACTAATTGGTCTCCTCACATTATAAACTGAACTTTCAAAGTTTCCATTAGGAACTAGGGGAAATACTCCAGAACCAGCCTGTAGGGAGAAATAAATTGAACTGGCTCTCTTAATGCCAAATATCAACTAACACAATTGTCAGAAATTTGATGCAGATATTTGTTGCATGAATATGCACATATATAATAACAATAGCAATAATAATAAATAGTATTTACATATTGCTTTAAGGTTTGCAAAGTGCTTTACAGACATTTCGTTTTAAATATGATTAAACAAATAATTAAGAAGAAATTCCATTAAAGAGTAGAAAGAGAGGAAGTTATGAATGTTAAAAAAATCAAAAAGAAATGTTAAGCACAAATAAAATTTCTGTTTATGTAGAGTTAATTCATAAATGTCTTCATCAAATTCACTAAGACTTTGATGATACATACACATATTATTAGCTGCATTTTAAAGTGAAGAAGCTGAGGAACACTGAGGTGAATCATTTGAACCATGCCAGAATTATGCTCAGAAGGCTAGTCAATTGGGGCCTGAATTCTACATTCATTGTTGTTGTTGCTGTTGTTAGGTCCTTTAAGTTGTGTTTGACTCTTTGTGACCCCATTTGGCATTTTCTTGGCAAAAATACTGGAGTGGTTTGCCATTTCCTTCTCCAGCTCATTTTATAGATGAGAAAACTGAGGCAGACAGTTAAGTAACTTGCTCAGGGTCACATAACTGGTAAGTGTCTGAGGTTGGATTTGAACTCAGGAAGATGAGTCTTCCTGATTCCAAGCCCAGTCATTGCTCTATCTACTGTGCCACCTAGCTGTCTATCTTCCTATCATATCACAAAGATCAGGGCAGATCTAAAGGATAAATAAGGGGGGAAACAAAAAAAAGGATACAATTCCAAGAAAATGTGATTATCATGATTTATTTGGGGAAAGAGATCTAATCATTGGACGTGAATGGGCATTTATATGAGTATGGTGCTTTCAGCTGCTTCCAGCCTCTCTCCAGTCTTATTTCACGTTACTCCCTTTCACACAATCCACATCCCAGGCACACGCCAGACACTACGTGGTGTTTAGCCTTCTATCTCTGGTCTCAGAACCTTTAACTTGTTCACCTTCTTCTCTGAATTCTTAACTTCCTTTAAAGTTCAGCTCCAGTGCCATCTCTTAGCAGAAGCTTTTCTTGATTTCCCCTAATTGTCAGTGCTCTCACCCTCCTCCAATTATCTTGCATTTACTTATCTGCAGTTGTATCTCAGAGTAGAAAGCTCTTTGAGGGAAGGGATTGGTTCTCCATTTGTTTGTCTGTTTTTTGTCTTTGTCTCTCTAATGACTGGCATATTAGCACGCTTTAAATAAATGTTGAATTAATTGAATCTATAGTCCCATGAGGTATGACAGCAAAATCCATTTTAATAATTAGAGACACTTGTTGGAAAGCCAGGTGATTAATCGAGAGTCATGCAGACTCCTGACTGCCAGCTCATAAAGCCCATTTATCTTTCTAATAATAATGATGGATGGTGCTGATGATGAGAAGGTGGCAGATGAATCAGGCTTTAGTATCCAGGAAGAAATGAGGAGAAAGGAGTGTTTCATTTTTTTAAAGGTACCATCCTTAGTATATAAAGATGATCCAACCAAACACTCAGAGACCTTTTTTTTTCAGTAAAAGGGATATATTTACAGTGAGAGAATCACCTCTATTGAACAAAGATACATTTGCAAGTCATCTGACCAGAGTCAGACCAGAGAACTGAAACTGGGCCATGTAGTAATCAAACCCAGGATCTTGGCCTCACTGACATCATTTTCTAATCAACTAAGCAAAGTAGACTCTATATGTGTATAAGAGTCATTGAAATGGCCACTGAAGTAAGTGATTTTTTAACAAAATGAAGAAAATGCTAATTGATTGTTTCTTTAGGAGGTAGGTAGCAGAGTAGATAGAGTGCCATGCCTGGAGTCTGAGTTCAAATCCTGCCTCAGACACTTACTAGCTTTTACTGGGCAAGTCACTTAACCCTGTTTGCCTCAGTCTCCTTATCTATAAAATGGGGTGGAGAAGGAAACGGCAAACCTCTCTAGTATCTTTGCCAAGAAAACCCCAAGTGAGGTCATAAAGAGTTGGACACCTCTGAAACACTGAACAACAACAAAATCAAGAGCTGATCAAAATGAAACAAAGAAATAATACGTTATAGTCATGAAAGTATTAGATCTGGAGGGAGAGGAAGTGTATTCAAATCCCTACTTTACTGCTTACTACCTGTCATCTCTTGGCAAGTCACTCAGCTTTTCTTAATTTCAATTTGCTTGTGTATAAAATGAGGGAGTTAGACTAAGTATTTGCTAAGGCCCCTTGAAATTCTAAATATATGATCTTAGAAGCATAATGCTAATGTAACTGGAGAACCTTCAAAGGGAACCAGATTATTAAAGGGCCTTGAGATTGTGCCGTATGGGGATCCATTAAAGGACGTTTAGAATTGGGGATCTTTAGTCCTTAGGAGGTCCATGTCAGCCATCTACAAGAACCCACATGGAAGAGAGATTCAACCTGTTCTGGCTGGTCAGTAGAAGTTGCAAAGAAGAGCATTCATACTTGAGCAAAGGGAAAAAAATTTCCTACCAACTAGAGAAACCCCAAAATGGAATAGACTGCCTCAGGAAGTAATGGATTCACCCTCACTAGAAGTCTTAAACACACACACACACACACACACACACTAGTTGACCACTTGTGCGCTATGCTGTAGAGAGTTCTTCTTATTCAGTTATGGTTTGGACTGGATGCCTTCTGAGGATCCAATTCTCAGTTTGGGCAATTGTGAACATCAACTATTATATGATTCTGTAATATACTGATGCTCATTGAACTGTGTAGGGTTATTGATCACGATGCCAGCTAAATGATCCAGACCACTATGAGTTATGAGTTTGTATATCTGCTTTTTATCGTTTTCCTTTCTCTTCCATCAGAATCAGGTTGTCAGCTATCACATATTACTGCTGTTGGTACTCAGTTCAATTCAACAAATATTTAGATATCTATTGTCTAGATGGAATTGAGTAAATTGAGGAATTTGGAAGTTGGGACATTTGAGAAGATTTCAATATGTATGAAAGAGACAGTAGATGTTATTCAGTTCCAACAACACAACCCTAGGGTACACTCAAAGAGTGGAGCTGGGAAAACTTAACATGTGAATCGCACTCACTAGCAACATGTACCTACACACTTAGTCTCTCTCAGTCTCCGTTTCCTCATCTATAAGACGGGGATAATCATACCTGTGGCACCTCTCATAGAGTTGTGGGGATCAAATGAGGCAATGTTTATAAAATGCTTTTAAAAGTCTAAAGGGCTGTAGAAATGGCAGTTATTGTTAGTACTATGTGCAAAAGAAGGAGAGCAATATGAAATAATGTTGATCAGAGCCAAACTGTAGATGGTCTTAAATGTTAGACTGAAAATTTTCTATTTTATCCTCAAGGTGGGGTAGCACAATGAAAAGAATGCTGGATCTGGAGTCACAGGGACTGGGTTCAAATTCTCACTCTACCACTTATGGCTTATGTGACCTTGGGCAAGTCATCTAATTTCTCTGGCCTAAATTTCTTCATCTTCATGAAGAAGCTGGACTAGATAACCCCTAAGGTCCCTTTCATACATACTGATATCCTCTCAAGTGCCCTAACTTCTCAGCTCCTCAATTTACTCAATTCCCATCACCTCTTCCACCTCAGCTACCCTCAGAAGTAGTCACATCCTTTATCTTGCAATCACTCATAAGCATTTTGCTTTTATGTTCATGAACTTCAAAATTTCTTTATTGGATCACAATCTTTTTCATTCAGTATCTCTTTATGCCTTGTGACCCCTAACTCTGTTCTTCAAGCTATGACCTCCAATCACTCCATTCTTTCATAGACCAGTGCCTCAGCAGGGCTACGTTCTTGCTTCTTCCTTATCTCAGCCCCTTAGTGAACCATCTCAACTCTACACTGTCCCCAACCTCAAATCATATCCCTTGTATCATAGCATTGATCATTCCTTGCTAAACTCCTCCAGCCCTGGATTACTCCCATCATCCACTTGCTTGAGTCTTATTCATGTGCTTCTGAATAGAGCTGGACAAAATCACGAACCTATGCTGACTGGGCTCGTTACAATTTATGTTATCTAAACTCAACTGAGTCCTCACTGTAGCAAGGCAAACAATCCATTAATCCCTAACTGATTCATGAGCCCACTCTCTATAGTTACTGTTACAAATCTTCTCATCTCTCCTCAAGCCTCTCTTGGCACACACTCCTCCTACCCTTCCAGCTGAGAATCTTGTCTCATATTTCACCAAGACCTCCTCCTTCTCTCCACCTCCTAATCTCATATCATTCAGACATTTTCCTCCCACTATCTCTTCCCTCTGGTCTTAGATCACATACCCTCCCAACTTCTCCAGCAAATTTCTACCGCTATCCTCCCCACTCTCTCCTTTATATTTAATTTCTCCTAATAAACTGGATCCTTCCTTACTACCTACAAATACATCCATGTCTCTCCCATCCATGGGGGGGGGGGGAAACGCCTCACTTGATCCAACTATTTCTGCTGACTATAATCTTATATGTCTCCTCCCCTTCAAAGCTAAACTCTTTTAGAAAGCCATCAACATTATGTGCCTTCTCTCTTACTCTTTTCTAAACCCTTTGCAATCTGGTTTCTGTCCTCTTCATTCAACCAAAACTGCTCTCTCAAAAGTTACCAATTATCTCCTAATTCCTAAATATGATAGCCTTTTCTCAATTCTTATTGACTCTCTGCAGCATCTGACATGGTTTGACCTCCTCCTCCTCCTCCTCCTCCTCCTCCTGGTTACTATCTCATCTCTAGGATTTCATGACACTACTCTGTCTTGGTTCTCTTCCAATCTTTCTAACTGCTCCTTCTCATTCTCTTTTATTGAGTCACATCATATCCACTAACTGTGAGCACTGCCCAGGGTTCTGTCTTGGGTTCTCTTTTCACTCTATACTATCTCACTTGGTGATTTCATTGACTCCCACGGGTTCAATTATTGTCTTTATGTAGATGATTCCCTTATCTATATATCCAGCCCTAGCCTCTCTCCTGAACTTTAGCAAGGCATCTCTAATTGTCTCTTGGATAGCTCAAACTGGATGTCTTATAGACATCTACATGTACAAAACAGTTCTCATTATTTCTTCCCTCAAACCTTCCTCTTTCTTCCAAACTTTGTAATTATTGTTGAGGTCACCCAGGATCATAATAGTAGTATCATCCTCAACTCCTCACTCTAACTCACCCCATATATCCACTCCATCTCCAACTTTGTCATTTCAACCTTTATAACATCCCTTGTGTATGTCCCCTTATTTCCACTCACACTACCCAAGTACAAGGCTTCAGCACCTCTCACTTGGACTACTGCAACAGCCTTGTAATGGGTTTCCCTGCTTCAAAATTCTTTCCACTCCAGTCAGTCCTCCACTCAAGCATCTACAGTAATTTTTCCTAAAGCTCAGGTCTGACTATGTTACCACCACCACCAGCAATCTTCCCATGCTGCCCACTCAATAAACTGGACTGGATCATATAGGAATTCCTATGCTTGGCGTTATAGCCTTTCACAACCTGGTTCCATCTTTCCTTTCCAATCTACTTACACTTCATTCCCTTTCACTCTGTGATCCACTTATACTGGCTCTGCTGTCCATGGAGCATAACACTCTATATCCCACTTCCATGCTTTTTCATTGGCTGTCTTCCAAGTCCATAATGCCGTCCCGCCTCACCTCTGACTCTTGGCATCCTTCAAGACTCAACTCAAAACCCACCTTCTGCAGGAGGAATTGTCCAGTTCCAAAACACAGAGCCACCCCTCCCCCCAATTCAACCCTGCCCAATGCTAGTGTCTTTCCTCTGGCATTACTTTCCATCTACATCGTATATATCTTATATGTACATAGTTATTTGCACGCTGTCTCCCCTGTTCCTTGGGGGCTCAGGCCCTGTTTTTGCCTTTTGTTATATATAGCACAGTGCTTAGCACAAAGTAAGCACGTAATAAATGCTTGTTATATTGTAACTGAGATCGTCCTATGCTGAGTTTGAGTTTGAAATTCTTATGTCTGCTTTCTATAATTTAGAGAAATGGATATGTATTAAATACGTATGTTTTGTTGTTGTGTCATTTCAGTTGTGTCTGAGTCTTCATGACCCCCCTGGGGGTTTTCTTGGCAAAGATCCTGGGGCGGTTTGCCATCTCCTTCTCCAGCTCATTTTTCAGATGAGTAACTGAGGCCAACAAGGTTAAGTGACTTGTCCAGGGTCACACAACTACCAAGTGTCTGAGGATAGATTTGAACTCAGGAAGATAAATCCTCCTGACTCTAGGCCCAACCCTCTATTCACTTTGCCACCTAGCTGCCCAAATATGTATGTATATGTCTCAAATAAGGTTAGGGTGAAGAAGTGGAAGCAATCACTTTAGATGACTCTTCATGTTTCCCTTTAATAAGTCCCACACGCAGTATATTTTGCTGTTTCTAATCACACAGGGGCTAAGAAACTATGTAACTACATTTGTTAAAATTTTGGGTTTTTTAAAAAGAGCAAATAGGCATTGAATGATCATTTAAATGACCAGTTTATGAACTTTGTGATATCTGTTTTAGCCACTCAGAGATCTTTTCTTTTTCTTCCAGGTTCTTAGCTATGTTCTGGATAGTTGAGGCTGTCAGATAAGTGAAGTGCTTCTGTACTTGGATGCAGAACTAAAGGGAATCTAAATTTTCCCCCATGAGTATGTTTTGGGAGAACTGAAAGTGCAGAACAATCTATTCTGGCGGCTCCAACACAAAGCCAAGAGGCCCCATGCAAAGCCAGATCTGCTGAGATTTGCTTTTATTTTAAACTACATGAAACCCATCAGTTCGAAACATGCCCCTACTTAGTTTCTCCCTCTTTTACTTCTGGAAACAGGACTTGTGTAGGAGGCCCTTTGGGAAAGAAAGAGAACTAGAGACCATTCTGAAAGTGTATTTTGGTGGTTGCCAACAAAACTTCTCCAGAGCCAGAATTTTAGAGAAGTGAAATGGGAACCCAAAGTGTCTTTGGAATATTTGTCTTAGAATTAGTCCTGATTTTAAAGAGGGTATTTTCATTCATATATACCTTCAGAGACATTAAACTTTTCCATCTCCTCAAACAAAAGGTTTTAACAAAGGGACCTGAAGTTGCTTACTTTTAGTCACTTAAAATTCCCTCCTTTGCCAACTGTACTCCACACTGCTGCATGTGGCTCAATCCCACAGCGTGGGACTGAACAGAACCATCTGTTTCTTCACTTGTGCCAATATCATTCTGATATTTCAGTCTCAGTTTTGATGTCTTTTTGCATATGCATCTAGAAAAAATTCTCATCCTTCAAAGTCTGCCAGTCCGTCTACTGTTTAACAATATGAGATCAGATTTTCACAAGCTATGCCGCTCTCATTTTTCTTTAGAATGACATAAAATAGTTGCATTCTCTCTTATAATTTAATAATAAACATAATAGTGAGGAATACAAAGTCCTGGCCTCAGGTTAAAAACAAACAATGAACTGTACAAGTACAGAGAGGTGTAACTACACAATAGGATGTGTAAAGAAGATTCCCATGGACTTATAAGCTCAAAATGTGAATCACCCAGATCAACCCAGTTGCCAATACAGTCTTAAGTTACATTAAGACAAGTATGGAGTCCAGAAAAAAGAGGTGCTCATCTCATTGCGTTCTACCTTGATCTGACCACCTCTGGAATATAGTGATCAGAGTGGGATGCAGCTTGTAAAATAAGGGCGTTGGACAAATTGAGTTTTGAAGTTCATTCCAGACTGAAAACGGAATGCTTGGTAACTAAGCCAAAGGCCAGTCTTCATATAAATATAGCCCAGGAAGGAATGCTTCTCACACTCACACATGCAATGATACTGTTATCAACTGCCTCCTCAAACAGGACATCACTACTGTATCTACTTTATGATATTTTGAGTCTATAGAATAAAGTGTAACTAATACAATATTCTGTTAAACCAAGCCTATAAATTTAGCCTAAAACTTGAAAGTATAATTACCTCATTTATCAAGCATCAACTAGGGAATGATTTATTGCAAATAACTGATTTTTTTTCTCAGATAATGAAAATAGGAAGTATTGAAAGTAGTGAAAAGAACAATGGACCCTGAATCAGGAGACCTGGGTTTGAATTTTGGCACATTAGTTTTGTGAACACAGTCTCCTCATTTGTAAATGATGAATGTAAAAATATTTGCACTTCCCACTACATATAGTTGTGGTAAGGAAAGGGTTCAGTAAATCTTATATCAATTTACATCTTACAGCTTTAAGTTTAAAAGCGTAAAACTGCCATAAAACTTTTGGGACACCAGACACACATATATACATGCATGCATGTATGAGTGTTATAGACACATGACTTGAATACTTTAATGGATCTGGATTGAAATTCTAGCTCTGCCTCTTATTATCTGTGTGACCTTGAGTCACATTTAACTTCTCTGGGCTTCAGTTTTCTCATCTGTAAAATGAGACAGATGGCCTCTCAGGTCCACTCTCATGATTCTCTATAGATGCAAAATGATAACTTGCAACTTGGGGTGCAATATGTGCCCTATGCTTTTTGGAGATGACCAATGCAGGAATTTGCTTTGCTTGGCTATGATATGTTACAAGGGTTTATTCTCCCCTTTCATGGAGCAGGGAGGAGGGGGCAGGGGAGAAGGGAGAGAAAATAGATCTTTGGGGTTTTTTAAACTTTTATTAATGTGTTTTGTTTTTGCATTACAAACATTTATAGATTAGTCTCACTTTCTGACAGGTCTCTTATAACAAAGCAAAACAGTTAACTAACAATACAGTGACCTCATCTGAAAGTGTATGCAACCTTTCATATCTTAGCAATGCCTCCCCCCCTCCCCCGCCATGAATTTCTTTTTGGGGGGGGGTGAGGCAATTGGGGTTAAGTGACTTGCCCAGTGTCACACAGCTAGTGAGTGTTATGTGTCTGAGGCCAGATTCGAACTCATGTCCTCCTGACTTCAAGGCCGGTGCTCTATCCACTGTGCCACCTAGCTGTCCTTTGTGAATTTCTTAATTTAAAAAAATTAACAGAAATCTCTTCTCTCCCTCCCATCCCCACCCACTAAGGAAAAGAAGAAAAGAAAAACAAATTCCTCCTAACAAATATGCATAGTCAAGGAAAGGAAATTCCCTCAATGGTTTTACACACACACACACACACACACACACACACACACACACACACACACCACCACTCTGTATTCTAAATTTATCACATTTCTGTAATGGATAATATATTTCATCATCAGTCCTCTGGAATCATGAATGGCATTGTAGATCTTTGTCATTGAAAAAAAAAAGAACAAAATAAAAAAGTGCACAGCAGAGAACAAAAGAAAATTTACAAGGAAGCAAAGATGGACAGCTTTCAATACAACATATAGTATTTATCATACAGGCTTTCTTGAAATGAAAATTTATCATTACATATTTTGAATCCTCTCCTATGTTCTGCTATGCACAATGACATGCCTTCTATTTCTTACTTTGTAATTAAGTCCCAACATTTAAGTTTATGATATGTTTTTTCTTCTTCTTTTCCCTATTCTGTATTTGTGTTCTGGTGTTTGAATCTAAAATAAAATTCATTTAAAAAAAAAAAAGAGTCTAGCCAAAGGTTTAGATTCTTAAAATCTGGCCAATGGCTCAGTTTCAACTGGGCCTGCTTGCATTAGTGATACAAATGCTTAGATTCCTTAAGAGTCTGGCCAATATTGCGGATTTTTAATAAACCTTGCCTTTGGCTAAAAGAAGGCTTGGGTCGAATTCGTTCAGGCAGGATCTGTGTCTCTTGCTCTCATTATTTTGGGGTCTCCATACCCCTAAACCTCAACAAAATGACAGTGACTTGCCCATCGTCACACAGCAGGATTAGAACCCAGATAGTTTTGACTACAGGCTCAATTGACATCTAAGATCCCTTCTGGGTCAAATATCTATTGCACATAGGACCTGATGGAAGGGAGTCTGAGTCACAAGGTAAAGAATTAAGATCAGGACAATATTGCACTTTAAATCCACTGTTTCAGAAGGTTCCAAATGTCAATTAGCTTTCACTGCAGTGGCCTTCACAAATCAGATCTTACTATAATTACACTGTTTTCTGAAGTGCAATACAAAGCCATCACTTTAAAAAATATTTTTTAAGAGTCAGTTGAAAAAGGATCCCCATTACCTGGTCCTGCAGCTTCTGAAACATCAAAGGATGAGGTTCCTCTAGGATTTTCTCATTTAGGCGAGACTGTCCCTCCACATTAACTTGTGATGAGGCTTTACTGGACAAGAAGGTCATGTAAATGTCTTTTGCCTTTTCTTGCATCTATAAGAAAGCAAAATAAAGATTCATTTATTGTCTGCCTACATAGCTCTTTCTACATCCCTTCCAGGCTTGTCAACATCTTCCAATCATGTACATATGGCAGCCAGAAGGAATAACCATGTGAAAGAAAATAATGTATCTCCCCTTGCTTCTTCCCTCAGACTAAGATCTATACTTGTCACAGCAATTTTTCAACCTTTTTTTCTTTCTGAATGACAGCTAAAAAGTGACTGTCATTACCTGGTTTTCCTACTGAACACCCTTAATGAAACAAACAAAAAAGTATAGCTGAGAACAGAAACAATGCCTCTAATGAACATAAGAATTCAGGGTTAAGATACTGTCCAAATGAAGCAATGAAACATCAGATACATGATAAGATTATCAGTGAGTCAGTCTACTAGAAAACCCTACATCATTCAAAAACAATAATTCAACAAAAATTTATTAAGACACTACTATGTCCAGGGCATGGGTGCTACATGCTAAGAAAACCAATGTAAAAGGACAAATTAGATGCTCAGCTGCATTAGCCCCAGATGTTCATTCCTTTCATGTGATATTCTTGATGGTTAAATATGTTACCAAGGCCAACTGATGTTTTTTTTTAGGCCAATAGGTGAAAAATACACCACACTTTTAAACCTAAAACGAAAAGCCAGGAACAGTCCTGCAGGGGAGACTGTGAAACCAAATGGGAACCCTCCAATGAAGGGCTTTCCCATCCAAAGGTTAAATAAGGATATTTAAAAACGGAAGTTACAGATGAATGATTTGCACACATAAAATACTTCACAAACTTTAAAGTACAA
This sequence comes from Vombatus ursinus, assembly GCF_900497805.2. Classification (NCBI taxonomy): domain Eukaryota; kingdom Metazoa; phylum Chordata; class Mammalia; order Diprotodontia; family Vombatidae; genus Vombatus; species Vombatus ursinus. The sequence goes on along the minus strand of NW_020948983.1, from coordinate 125,855 downwards.
TATAAATGTCAGTTATTATTATTACTAAAACTCAGAGTAATTGTTGTCATATAATCCTTGTAACAATGAACAAACTACTTGTAGTAAGTGTGCTTTGTTAAAAAAACAACAACAACAACAAAAACACAGAGCTCTGTTTGTTGACTGTGATCAAAAACCTCTAAGCCCTTTGTCTCATCCCGTATGATTCTTGCCTAATTCTTTCCAAAATTCCTCCCTAGTAGATCAGCCAACTAAGGGGGCAAAATGGGGGGGGGGGTGTAGGAATAAGAGTTGTGTAGTTATTCACGGAAATTCTCATTGTAAGAGTTGGAAGGGGCCTTAGAAACCATCCAGCCCATGCAGAAAGCAAACTATGCCACACTGTCTGAAAGAAAGGAAGAGTTCTGATTTTTTTTAATATCACATTGCCCTTGAACAAAATATGAATTTTCGTGTCAGGTGTAAAGTCAATAAATTGTTTATTTGTGGTGAGACACTATATGGGCTACCAGAAGCTTGTAGGTAGCCAGTCTTATTGACTCCTGATTTTCAATGTATTTCTGTGATGCTGGTCTTAAGAAACGTCATTGTACTCCTACAGTTACAAAGTTTTAATATTTTTCACCTTGGGGAAGTTGATAGGAAATTGCTACTACCCCCCTGGGATGACTGAAATGTCAGACTGCCTGGAAAAGATGTGGTTCTTGAAATTCCTCCACTGGGGGACCCACTCCAATCAAAGAGAAGAGATCACAGAATGAGGGCTTAAAGGAAACTTGAAAGTAATGGCCATCAGAGGTAGGAGTTGGGGGGGTAGGGTGGGTGAGGGAAACACTATAAAGAAAACCAAAGAGAAATGACTGTAAGATCTTCTATCCAGTCTAGGATTTCACAAGATTTCCAGAAATCTGTGAAGGCTCAGTAAGTGGAAAGCACAGTGCACAAGCTACCCAGACCTGCAGCAGGAAATGGGGCCAAATCAGCATCAAGTTCAGATCCAGTCAGCCCACGCCCTAGCCATAGTAGGAGACAGGGCTACAGTAGCACCCAGGCATCTAATGACCAAGACATAGCAGTTGATAGGGCATGACCAGTAACCAGTGTAGGACATCCAGAGCCCATCAGAGCGACATCAGGATAAAAGGCTAACACAGAACCAGACCAGTACCCAGGAAGCCTATGCCTAAACTACAGCAAAAACTAGACTGTTGCTGAGTTATTACAAGAGCCAGGGCTATTATAGCACCTACCAGAGCAATCAATGTCTTTTTGGGGCCAGTCACACAGCCAGATCCAGATTTCAAGAATGAGACATAGAAGAGGTTGAGGTCAAAACCTAAGTCAAACCACCAGAACCCCATACCAAAACCAAGGAATTCCTGCAGAGAATGTAGCCTAGTCTTAGCCACAGTACCCAGGACCAAGCATGGCCTACTCACAGCATCCAAGATTATAAAAAGAAGCAGATCTTGACCTGAGCTTACAATCCCAACCCAGAAAATGAAGCTGGAGCTATAAGTAAATGGGGAAAAAATATCCAACAGGATAAATACTATGGACTGAAAGTAGCCCAGGATATAAATGCAGAAAAAGGAAGTAACTCCATAATGAGTCCAAACAGAATCTCAAAAGAAAAAGGACTCTAAGACAGGAAAAAATTAATCAAGAGATATAAAATTCAATGTTAAATGAAAGATAGAAAAGAATGGAAAGGAGAATTAATAAATATAAAACTAAATAGCCAGAGAAATATTAATTGCTCATGGGTAGGCTATGCTAATATAATAAAAAGAACAACACTACTTAACTTAATTGACTTATTCAGTGTCATGTCAATTATACCACTAACGAATTACTTTAGAGAGCTAGAAAAGATAATGATAAAAAAGATAACAACAAAAAAAAATCAAGACTCTGAAGGGATATAACGAAAAAATACGAGGAAGAAGGAGGCATAGTAGTACCAGTTCTCAAACTATACAACATCATCAAAACTATTTGGTGCAATTTACTAAAATACAACCTACAAAACAAAGCAAATATAATAGCATAGTGTTCAATAAATCCAAAGACCCCATCTCCTGCCATAAAGACTCACTATTTGACAAAAGCTGCTGGGAAAATAAAAAGCAATATGGCAGAAATTAATGTAAAACAACAACTCACACAAGCCCGAATGGACACAAGATTTAGATATAAAGAGTGACATCAAAAAATTAGAGGAGCAAAGAAGGAAACATCTTTTGCAGCTATAAAGAGGGAGAAAGTTCATTACCAAACAAAGGGTAAAGAGGATCACAGAAGATAAAATGAACAATTTTGATTACGTAAAATTAAAGTTTTTGAGGAAAGCCAATGCACAGCAAGTTTCTCTGATAAAAGTCTCATATCCAAGATGTATAAGAAACTGATTCAATATAAAAGAACAAACACCAATTTCCAATAGATTAAGGTCAAGGGATGTGAACAAGCAGTTTTCAGAGGAAAAACTCCAAGCCATCAATAATCAATTTGAGAAAGTACTCAAAATCATGAATAATTCAAAGAAATAAAATTAAAAGAAACTGTAAGGCTCCATCTCATACCCATCAGATTGTCAAAGATTACAAAAAAAGGAAACTGATGATTGTTGGGCGGTCTGTGGGAAAATAGGGCACGCTAATGTGCTACTGGTGAAGCTGTGAACTAGTCCAACATTTTGGAAAGCAATTTAGAACTATGCCCCCTGCAAAATACTGACTGTGCATACCCTTTGACTCAGTAATACTACTAGGTCTATACTCACAAAGGTATCAAATAAAGAGTAAAAGGGCCCCTATGCACACAAAAAAAGTATTTATAGAAGCTTTTTTGTTGTTGTAGCAAAGAATTAGAAACTAAGGGGTTGTCCAGCAATCAGAGAATGACTGAATAACTTATGATAAAATAATGGAATGGAATACTATTGTGCTGTAAGAAATGGTGAAAGAGATGGTTTCACAAACCTAAGAAGACTTTTATGAACTGATGCAGAATTAGTGAGCACAACCAGGAAAACTACATCAACAGTAACATTAACATTGTACAAATGAGCAATGACAATTTGAAAGATTTAAATACTCTGATCAACATAAAGATCAAGCATGATTCCAGAGGACCAATGATAAAGAATGCTATCCATCTCCTGAATGAGAAGTAATAATAGACTAAGATGCAGAATGAGACACATATTTTTGGAAACGGTCAATATGGCAATTTGTTATATTTGACTATACTAATTTTTACAATGATTTTTTTAGTGAGAGGGAGGTGTAAAAGAGAAAAAATAAATACTTGACAATTGAAAAAAATTAATGAAAAAGAGAAATTATGAAAGGGATAGTTTCAGAGAAATCTGAGACTTGTATGAATTAAAGAATGAAGTGAGCAGAACAAAGAGAACGACTGATACAAAAACATGGTAAAGATGGTAAAGATAACATTTAAAGACTTAATAACTCTAAGCAATGCAAAAATCAACCACAATTAAAGGGGACAAATGATGATGCCAACTACTCATCTCCTAAGAGAGAAATAAATGATGGACTTTAAGTGTAGAATGAGACATACATTTTCAGAGATGGCCAATGTGCAAACTTGTTTTGCTTAACTATGTATATTTGTTATAAGGGTTTTGTTTTTGTTTTTTAAATGGGGCAAGGGGGCAGAAATAAGACAAGGTAGCAACAGAGTTGTTGAAAGAAAAAGACAAGATCATTGAAGCATTTTTCTTAAATCATAGAAGAGAACCTAAGGAAGGCAAGAAGGAAAACATTGATAAGCAAGATAACTTTGAAAGATACATGACTTTGTCATGTACTTAAAAGAAAAAGTCTTGAATAGTAGAGATTTGCAATTCCATACACAACCCTCTTTTTGAAATTGCTTATCTTGTTAAATGTTTATTAAGTTTAGAATTAGAAAATGGAAAATTTCTTAAAAAGAAAAAATCAATTGATGCAAAAAGAAGCCCTATTTTGGAAAAGATACCAACGAAATGATGTCTATTCTTAAAACAAATGGACTTCTCAAGTAAAATGATTAATTCGTGCCAGGAAAAAAAGTACAGGCAATACCACATTATAAAAATCACTGCTCCCTATCACTGAGAAGATGTTGGTTGGGCCAAACTTTTAAAATCATGAGACCTTCAGACCTTGCCTTAGTCAATAAAATTATAACCACTCTCACCCCCTACACACACACACACACACACACACACACACACACACACACACACAAACTGCAAGATACATTTAAAATCATCTCCCATTTCTAGGGACCCTTCATATCCTCAATAAAAACTGAATGTTGCCAACTACCAGAGGACTAACAAAGTATATACAGAACCATCTCTTGGGCATCCAAGTAAGATCACACTTTGGGGTCTGTTTATGCTGTGCCCTACCATACTCCTCCATCCCTACTCAGGTAAGATCAGATTACAATAGATACCTAGGAAAGCTGTGAAACTGAAAAGAAGTTAAGGCAATAGGGTAACCTGTACAGGGGATGAATGGAAGTAGAAAGGGGCAGTCTTCCCAGTTTAGCTAAATATCAAGGGATTTTGATGATCATTACGGTTTGTGTGTGAGAGAGAGTCAGGTGATATAGTTACACACACATACTATACATACAAATATATATGCATATACGTATATTGAGTGTTCATGTCTGTGTATATACCAGTACATTATGCATGTACATATACTGTGTGCACACAATGCATATATTAATGTAGAATATACTATATATTTTTAAGTATGTGTCATGCATGCATATATCTTACATATATACATATGCCTCAGGACCTCTCCCATCCCCAGCTGCCAGGCCAATATGGCAGCAGTCAGGTCAGACTGTAGGGACTAAAGAGCCTGCCCACTCTTTGTACCCTAGTTATGGCTTTGCCTGCAGCCAATCATTTTTTTTTTTACTATTTTCTGTGTTTTTTGTGCCGTATATTTTGGTCAGAATGGTTTCAGCAGCAGTTCTTATCTTGGCCAGGATAGGAAATATGACTGAAAAGGGAAACACTCAGTCAACCACAAACAAGTCACGGGAATACTCTGTGTTCAAGCACAGAACAGCTCACAAAAAAGAAGAAGCATGTCTGGCTATTTTGGTGGGTTTTCCGGTGTTTTGTTAACCCTGTTGTAGCTCCTGGGAGGTGTGTGTGTGTGCAGATAGAATTGGCATCCCTGCAGCATAACTGTACCATCCTAGCCTGCTCAAGCTGGGAGGGACCTTCATGATCACCACCAAATCCAAGCCTTTCATTTTACAGACAAGGAAACTGAGACCCAAAAAAGAGGACTAACTTGCTCAAGGTCATGTGAGTAGGAAATAGAGCCAGGATGTGAACTTGGTAAATCATTCTGTAAGACCCCTTCCATCTCTAAATTTCTGGGATTCTAACATATATTGGTATATTCCCACAATGTCAGTTGGTAGTTAGCTAAAAATTACTTCTCTGGCCATCACATGAGTTTCAGAATCTCAGAGCCATGAGAGACCTCAGAAGCCATTAAACCCAATATTTACATTAACTAAACAAAAATGCCCTCTCCAACCTATTTGACAAGTGCCCATGACAGACCATAAGATCATAGAATCATAGATTTAAATCTTAAAGGGACTGTAGAGCTCATCTAGTCTAAGCCCTTCATTTTACAGATGAAGAAACTGAGGCCCAAAGAGTGTGACTTGCCTGAGGTCACATGATGTTAGAGCCAAGCTTGGAGCCCATACCTTCTGACTCCAAATCTCATGTTTTCTCCTTGGCACCATACTGAAACTGCCACTTCTCAAGGCAATACAGGTCATTCTGAGTTAGCTTTACTAGGAAAAAAGATTTAGTCAAAAAGGTTTTTGTATTTAAGCCTTCCCTTCCTTTCCCTCCAACCACCAGGAAAATATAATTGAGAGTGACTTTGCCTCTGGGTTTAATAAATGTCGCTTTATCTCTAGCATTGAGCACAATGTCTGGCACATAGGGATGTAATAAATGTTTGCTGATGGATTGATCTTTATGGCTGCTAGGCATGACAACACATTATAGATAACTAAGGTAAGTAAAGTGCTTTCTTCACAAGGAATCTATGAAATAGGTAGAGTGTATATCATTACCATTTTGCAGATGAAAAAACTGAGGCTGAGAGATGTGAAATGACTTGCCTAAGGTAACACAGTTAGTAGGTATTAGAGGCCAGATACAGACACAGGTCTCTTAATGGCAAATCCAAAGATTGTTCCATTATATCCTTCTGCCTTTCAGAAAAGAAAGGCAAGAAGAATTGAGGCAGCTAAGTGGTACAGTAGATAAAGTGCTGAGCCTGGAGTCAAGAAGACCTAAGTTTAAATCCCACCTCAGATACTTACTGGCTATGTGACCTTAGGCAAGTCACTTAACCTTGGTCTGCCTCGTTCTCAGATGAAGAAATTAAAGCCATCTATAGTCATATGAAAAAATGCTCTAAATCACTATTGAGTAGAGAAATGCAAATCAAAACAACTCTGAGGTACCACATTATACCTATCGAATTGGCCAACATGACAAAACAGGAAAAATGATAAATGTTGGAGAAGATGTGGGAAAATTGGAACACTAATGCATTGTTGGTGGAGTTGTGAACTGATCCAACCATTTTGGAGAGCAATTTGGAACTATTCCCAAAGGGCTATAAAAATGTGCATGCCCTTTGACCCAGCAATAGCACTTCTAGGGCTATAACCCAGAGAGATCATACAAATGGGAAAAGGATCCACATGAACAAAAATATTTATAACAGCTCTTTTTGTGGTGGCAAAGAATTGGAAATTGAGAGAATGCCCATCAATTGGGGAATGGCTGAACAAGTTGTGGTATATGAATGTGATGGAATACTATTGTGCTATAAGAAATGATGAACAGGCTGACTTCAGAAAAACTTGGAAAGACTTGTATGGACTAATGCTGGGTGAAGTGAGAAGAACCAGGAGAACGTTGTACACAGTAACAGCCACGTTATGTGATGGCTAACATTGATAGACTTAGCCCTTCTCAGCAATACAAGGATCGAAGACATCTCCAAAAGCTTCATGATAGAAAATGCTATCCACAAAGAAGAAAGAACTATGGAGTTTGAATGCAGATTGAAGCATACTATTTGCTATTTTTTTCTTCTGTTGTGTTTTGTTTCCTCTTTCTGGTGGTTCCTCCTATTGGTTCTAATTCTTACTTTTACAACATCAGTAATGTGAAAATATGTTTAATAGGAATGTATATGTACAGCTTATATCAGATTGCATGCTGTCTTGAGGAAGGGGGAGGGGAGGGGGAGAAAAATTTAAAATGCAAAAGCTTATGGAAGTGATGGTTGATAATTCAAAATAAATTAATTAAAAAAAAAACTTGGTCTGCCTAAATTTCCTAATCTGTAAAATGGCGATAAACAATAGCCCCTAATCTCACAGGGTTGTTGGGACCATCATATGAAATATCTCTAGAGAGCATAGTCCAAAGTAGGTGCTTAATAAATACTTTTTTCCTCCTCTTCCTCCCAGATTGACACTTTAAAAAAAAATCTTAATGGGTCTAGAGAGTTGCTTAGGGCACTAAGAGGTTAAATGATTTGCCTGGGTTCATATAACTAGTATACACTGAAGGCAGTAGCAGAATAAGCTCATTATGTATGGAGGAACTCACTAATAGGTTAGCTTCAAGCTGAGAAGTTTTCTTGGCCACAGAAACTCTTAAAGAATATCTATTAAGGCTCAGAGGGGATGCAATCTCACTAGTGCAATATGTATTTTATCTTGACCTCACAGATGACTGAAGTATTAAGTTTCATTACTCCTTCTCCAGAAATAGCTGAATCGGGATCCAATTAAGATTCAAAAATTATGCGTCAACTTTGTAAAGGAAATCGCAATTATTTGGGATGAACAAGGTTTGTCTATAAATCTGTACTGCTGCATATGGATGGATGGAACTGTAACCAGTATATTGCTCCTTATTCACATGCTTAAAAATCCTCAAATTTTAGAGCTGGAAGGAAGCTCACAGATATAGCCCTACAGATTCAACTGAAAGAGGTTGACCTGGGGGTCAGGGAAAGGAGGTGGCAGTAATTTGGAGGAGAAGCATGATCTGAACCCCATGTTTCTTGACTCCTACTCTATACTTTCCATTAATAACAGGTCAAATGAATATAGCACCTTCTTTACAACCGCCCTATGAGGTAGTTAATGAGGACTAAGAACTCTTCTTGTAATTTAATTGGTACAGAGAATGCCTAAAAGGGGCAATTCCCTCTACCATTTCAGGTTGGCACATTCTTTGTAACTGACAGTTTAAGAGAAGCATTAAGTAGTTAAGTGATTTGTCCAGGGTGCCCTAGATAGTGTCAGAGGTAGGTAATGCAAGTGTTATCATCCCCATTTTGAAGATGAAAAAACTGAGGCTTGGAGATGTTAAATGACTTGGCCAAAGCCAAAGGGCTAATAAATATCAGAGCCAGGACTCAAACCCAGGTCTTCTGACTCCAAATCCAGGACTCTTTGCCACCATTAAAGGATACCGCCATCTTGAAAGGAAATATTTCCCATTGTTAGATCATTCTCATGTGCTGCTTATAATGACGCTTAAAGAGATCATTTACTCATTCAACATGGATTTATTAAACATTTATATGCCAAAGATTGTGCTTCACACTTTTTGTGTTCCTTAAAAGTACTTCTGCCTCAAGAGTTAGCACAAAGTATATACTCATTTTATAACATCAAACAACTTTTTATCTTTTATTATGTGGTCTGGTACTTGACAACCAATATACAGTACAACACCAAGTCCACATTAATTTATCAATAAAGACACCAAATAATGGAAAGATACAACACACATTCCCAAGGGTCATGTTGAAGCTAAGTCCCGATTAATGCAAATAAAGAATCCCCCTGAAATTGACATAAGCATTCAAATTCATACTATTCAAAGTTATAATTGTGCAACATATGGTCACTGTTTCCAGCTCAATGGAAATTTGCAGGGGAAAATTCAAATAGCGCAACCACTTCAGGGCAGTTTATTATTTGTTCCAATCAGGGTCCTAGCTCCATCAGCAATCATTCATACCAGTACTAAATCGAATACCCATTGCTATTTTTATTAGAAATTGGAATTTTCTTCTTTGCTTCTATTTTTATTAGAAATTGGAATTCTCTTCTTTGCTTCTACCTATCCCCTACCCTCACTCACCCACTATGCAATCAAGATCTTGGGGGGTGGAGAAGGTCTAGGGGTGTTTTCTGTTTCTATATATTTTACTATAAACCACACACATTAAGCTACATTCAAGGAATGAATAAAAAAAAACCAGTCTGAGGACTTCCTCCATGGTTCATTAAGAGATAAAAAGCTGCTTTGTTAAATATATCCTATATGCTAACTCATGAGGAAGAAGAAAAGCCTTTAAACGACGTTTAAAAATATGAAGTAATCACAAAAATATTTAAGCTGCATTAGAAGGCTGACCACTAACAACTCATTTCATTTCACAACTTTAGTTATGGGTACAAAGAACTTTCCTTCAAATGGTTGCAACTGGTATACTTAAATCAAAAGAGATCTACAGATTAATCCTTAATGCTGATGTGTGATGGAAGTAGAGAGGAGATGAGAAATACATTCATTTAGAAAAGTGGGGAATATACACAAATAAATAAGGGAGGCAGCACAGTATGGTAAGAATTGGACCTAGAGTCAGAAAAAATGGTCCCAGGTTGGCTATCAATTAGCTGTGTGACTAAGAGAAAATCACTGAAATCTCTGTCTATGCCTCAGTTCTCTTATCCTCACAATGGGGATTTGTTAAATAATATCCTACATAAATAAATGAACACACACACACACGGGAGAGAGGTGTATACACACATATGTATATATGTATATGTATATGTATATATGTATATGTGTATATGTATATGTATATGTATACATACACCCCCTGGGAGGGAGATACACACACACACATATGAGGGAGGTAGGAGATAGGAGAAAGGCCCAGGATTTCATTAGTAAAGGGAATTCCCAGGTGAAGAAATTCTATCGACTCATGAAGATCAGCACCTTCTCTACAAAGTAGAGTCTGAGAGAGTTGCCTAGCCTTAGAACACTGAGAAGCTAAGTGATCGGCCTGCATAGCCAGTATGTGTCGGAGGCTGACCTTGAGCCCAAGTCTTATGATCATTTTAAGATGCATTCCCTATTTATAATTATTGAAAAGTATTTTCCAGTCTTGTAAAGTGCCACCAACAGTGTGTAGCAGCAGAAAGAGTAGTTGATTGGACGTCAGGCAATTTAGGTTCTACTCTAGGACTGTCATAGGGGCAAGTAGGTGGCACAGTGGAGTCAGGAAGACCTAAGTTCAAATTCGGCCTCAGACATTTCCAAGCTGTATGACCCTGGGCAAGTCAATTAACCTTGTAACTTAGTTTCCCCATCTGTAAAATGAGCTGGAGAAGGAAATATAAGCTACTCCAGTATCTTTGCCAAGAAAACTCCAAATAGGGTCATGAAAATTCAGATAAGACTGAAATGTCTAATAACAACAATTAGCTCAGTCATAAACTGGCTCTTTTGCCTTAAGACAATTCTTTCTGGACCCCAGTCTCCTTATCTTTTCAAACAGAAAGAAGAGAGCTTCCCCTATATGCTTTTCAGTGATGCTACAAGGATTAAATAATATAAAGGATATGAAGATTCTTTAAAGAGCATAAGGCTGTATAAAAAGTCAAGGCATCAATATTATTTATGTTAAGGAGAGCAGCTCTGATGGTATAACAAAAAGATCATTTGCTTTAGAATCAAACCCCAGCTTTCCCACTTACTAGCTATGTGACCCTCCCTCCTCTGGGTCTCAATTTCCTCATCCATAGAATAAAAGAGTTGGATTAGATGAGCTCTGAAATCCCTCCCCAGCTCTAAATATTATGGTCCCATGAAAACATTTAATGTATTCAGGTGAACTCTCTTGCACCACGTGTGATAGCAAAATGTGAATGCATAATGGAAAGCTTCTGGACTCCTTTTTAACGGTGTACATAAGTACCCACTCAGCACTTAAATCTAAAGTGACATCACAATTTTTCCCCCAAAATACCTTTCATCTGAAATTTTCAATAAGCTGGTAACTTCTACTAGAATGAAGGCAGAATAATTCATAATTATCTTTGTTAATGGCAAAAATAAAGAGGAAACATTGTTGTCCTGTGTCCACTTGAGAAATTAATGACACTGCCTTAGATTTCTCTCTCTTCTGGGGATTCTTTGCCTAATTCTATGCTTATGAAGTGAAAGGGCACACTTTGGGTCTCCCGGCTTCCTCTCCTTCTGCCTCCATAGCAAAGAAGAGACAAAGAAAAGTGCCCTGTTTATACAGCTGTGGATTCAGAAGAGCCAAGTGTCTTGACTACTACCCAAGGCTGTTTGTCTCTCCCAGCTAACTGATGCCATCTTTCCCAATATGGCCCACTCTACGTGCTGCTTTTGGCCTCAAGATTGGCCTGAGTTAGGTGCAGCTAGGTAACACAGTGTATAGAGAGCTCTGGCCTTGGAGTCAGGAGGACCTGAGTTCAAATGTGACCTCAGGCTTACTAGCTGTGTGACCCTGGGCAAGCCACTTAACCCCAATTGCCTCACCAAAAACAAACAAATAAACAAACAAAAAAAAAACAACCCTGAGCTGACTCTATTCAGGACCACTGTGATGACAACATTTACCTCCTGAAAGCCTTTGAGAGAATCAATACTTAAAAAAAAACACCTAAAGGTAATTTTAAAGTCTTCTGTGTACTTTTTTAAACAATTTATTTTTAATTTATGGAATAAAACAAGCATTTCCGTAACACAGTACAATAAAAAAGATGGTTGTATGTGAACTTTTAACAATAAAAAAAATTGGACCTTATTTTATTTCTTCAGACTACTTTTGTAATTGTTAGTAATACCTTCGTGTGTTGTAGGTTATTGTCCATTAAAATAAGAGTGTGGTGCAAGTGAGGAGAGCTGGCTGTGGGGTGGGAGGGTCTGGGCTTTGTCCCCAGCTGTGACTTACTACGTGGGTGACTTTGAACTAGCTACTGACTTCCCATCTCTAAATCTCTCATGTCTTCCAGGGCTGACATTCTACACATGAGTCCGACATTCCCAGGATCACCATTCAGGCCCCCTGGTTCAGCCTGGTTTCTTTCCTTTTTGTGCAAACTCTCGGAGGATCTGAATGCCAAAAAACGGCCAGCTCTGTCCACACTCCTGGGAGTCAGGCAGGGGGAAGGAAACAAGTTCTGTTGGAGGGCTAGTCACTCAACCAATGAAAACAGTTTGGCAGTTCACTGACTGGCTTCACAAGGGAAAGAAATCAAGCATTATGAAGGCAGTGTGAAGGAAGCATAACTTCTACCAGATCTTCTTAATTCTAACATTAGCTAGGTGGCACAGTGGATAGAGTACTGGGACTAAAGTCAGGAAGACTCATCTTCCTGAGTCCAAATCTGGTCTCAGGCTCTTACTAGCTGTGTGACCCTGGGCAAGTCACTTAAGCCTGTTTGCCTCAGTTTCCTCATCTCTAAAATGAGCTGGAGAAGGAAATGGCAAACCACCCTAGATCTTTGCCAAGAAAACCTCAAAGGGGGTCATGAAGAGCTGGACACGACTGAACAATAATAAAAATATTAATAATAGCAAACAGTAACATTTATATACCAATTTAAAGTCTACAAAGCCCTTTGCACACATAAGGGCATTGGACCACTTACACTTGAAAACAAAAAGCAGACTGTGGGATGACCTTCCTATTCCATAAATGCCACCTAAAAGTCCCAGCAACTGAAAAAGCATCAAATTAAAAGGCAGGAGCAGAAACTTCTAAGAATTAGTTCTCTCAGCTCTTTTAAATTCCGCTTCCTGTTTATTTATTTATATACTTAGAAGGGCCAGAAACTCCCTAAAAGACAAGGAGAAAACCAAGAAAAACCATTGTTCTCCCTCTGAGGGACGCTAGGAAAGGGCCCTAGGGTAGCAGGCAGGACAGAGTACGATTCAAATGGATAGCTTTTCTTAAAAAAAAAAAAAAAAAAAAGAATCCTAACAAAATACTGATCTATTCAGGACTAGGTTGAGCCTTTTGCACTCTTGAAATTGTGTCTGGGTGTTGGAAATGGAAAGCAGAATTGAGACAATTATCTCAACAATCTACATTTTAAGAGACCAACCAGACAAAGCCTTTCAGTTTTCAGCTTTGCCCGAAATAATTGAGGCCAAAGTTAGTTGCTCTTTGTGTTTTGTTTTGGTTTGGGATTTTTTTTCTTTTTGGCCTGATAATTGCCTTCATTTGCCAATGCAGAGAAAAAAAATCATGGAAAATTTCCAGAGCAGTAATAAATATGATAGGCATAATTTTACAATTCACATGAGCCCAATTCTGCCAGGGTAGAAATGTACAGAATCATAGAATCTCAGAGGCTGTGTAATCCAACTATGACTGAACAAGGATGTTCTCTAGATTCTAGAAAACTGAGAAAAGCACCATGGGCTATCAGAGAAAGACCTGGACTTGTATCCTCAAAGAGCTGGATTTGAATCCCACCCTGACACTAGCTCTGTGATCATGAGCAAGTCACATAAGCCTTCTCTGAGCCTCAGTTTCCTTATTTGTAAAATGGATACTACTCATAGTACCTATTTACCCCAAAGGGTTGTTGTAGAAACCAAATTAAGTAATGTGAAAAATGATTTTGTCAACCTTAAAGTTCTATGTAAATGTCAGCTATGAGAGTAAACCCAATGAATAGTCACCCACACTTCACCTTTCAGGAAGGAGAATCACTCCTAGCCTCCCACTTCTCCCATCCTTAGCAGCCTATTCCACTTCTAGATAGCTCTAATTGTTCTACATCAGCCTCTTTGATTTCCACTCATTACACATAGTTCTGCCATTTGATACCAAGCAGAACAGGTAATCTCTCTTCCATCTAACAATCTCGAGAAATTTGAGGAGAGCAATCATCTTCTACCACCTCCTCCCCCACCCAGATCTTTTCTTCTCCAGGCTAACCATTCCCACTTCCTTCAACTCGTCCTCAAGTAGCATGACCTTGAAGCCCTGCACCATCCCGGTCTCCCTTCTCCAAATGCCCTTTACCTTATGTTGTCCTCCCTGAAATGCATGGCATAAAACTAAAGAGTTTACTTCCAGATGGTATGAATGCCACACTAAGAAACATATGAGGGGACTATTCCATACAATGAAGCTGGAATTAGGCTCACTGGGGAATTTAAAGACCAAAATATTACCTGTGCAACAGATTATCTCATAAAAGAAAGTAGGTATTAAGTCACTTCCGATTGGAGGATTGTAGACACATGAATGCAACCACACAACCCAAACCATAAGACCTTTCCCTGAAGGACCAGAAGATCAATCTGTTGCTTTTTTTGAGTATGCCTTAGAATTGTAAAATGTGAATAAGATTAAGGCATATATTAAGAAATCGGGGAGGTAACATGGTATAGTGAAAAGGGCACTCGATTTAACGAGTCAGAAGAAGGCTGCATTCAAATCTTGCCTTTGACACACAGTGTTACTATTGATCAGCAAGTTACAGACTTATACGAGCCTCAGTTTTTTCATCTGTGAAATGAGAATACCACCTCTAGTGCCTGCTTCACAGGGTTGCCATGAAGATCACATGTCACTATGTGTGAAAGGGCTGTGTAAACTTTAAAGGGTTTAAAATATCAATTCATAAATTCAGACTTAGAAATTCATACCTATTATTTACTTTCTTTTTTTATACTAGCATTTTTTATTGTTGTTAAGGCAATCAGGGTTAAATGACTTGTCCAGGGTCACACAGCTAATAATGGCTGAGGCTGTATTCAAACTCAGGTCCTTCTGATTCCAGGGCCGATGCTCTAGCCACTGCACCACCTAGTTGCCCATTTTGCTATGTACTTTCAAATGTGAAGTGTTTGGTTCAACTCCTTTTGCTCTCATGATATCTTCAAACTTCTCTGCTTCTCTCCAGCTTAAAACCTGTCTGTGCACAGCCACTCTAAAGGCAATGGTGGTGTAAACATCCCCAGTCTCCCACTACATTCTGCTTTTCCAAGGCTTTGTTTCACTACTGCCCTAGCAATCTGAATTCACAGGACCTTCAAAATATGACAAAAATCAGCTCTAGTATGGTCCCACCTCTAAAAGATATATGCTTCCTGAGGACCTACGTAGCTAAATTAAGAGAAGCCATCACCAGTACTGGTCCATGGTGATGAATTCTAGGGCCATGGAAATCCACTTAAGGTCACATAATACAAATTGTCTAAAAGAACGCACATTTGCCAAGAAGAACACTTAGAAACATTCTAAATAGGGTGCATGCCAAATGCATGATGCTTCGTAAAAATGGATATTAAATAATTGACAACGCATCTAACAATACACTCAGCTTTTATCTCTAAACATCTGGTTACCATTTACTATATCTGTATGCATTCTTAATGTGGCCCAGGAAGGGAAAGGCATTCTTGTAATTTATTCAAAGAACAAAAGCTATAGCCAAAATCAAACTCTAGGTGACATAAGGAATAATTTTACTTTAAAATTTTGTTAATTTAATCTATTTTTATTATGATTTTTGTTTTCATTGTGGGGAGTCTAGACCTGTGATTTTATTGGCATAAGGATCTCCTAATAAGGAAACTCCTTCCAACATGGACTGCTACTCTTGGGCAATTTTTTAGCCTTAGAGAGTTGTCATGATTTTATGGTAGACTGAATCATCCTTTTCTTTCTTGTTTTTTGTTTGTTTGTTTTTTTGCTAGGCAATGGGGTTAAGTGATTTGCCCAGGGTCACACAGCTAGTCAGTGTCAAGTGTCTGAGGCCAGATTTGAACTCAGATCCTCCTGACTCCAGGGTCCATGCTCTATCCACTGTGCCACCTAGCTGCCCCCTTTTCTTTCTTAATATTGAGTACTTAGGGTCATAGGGCCAGAGAGCTACAGCTAGAAAGACCTCTGTGGCCAAAGAGTCCAACCTCTTCATTTTACAGATAAGGAAACTGAGGCTAGGGAGATTAAGTGACTTATTCAGGACAACAAAGGTAGTTAGTATTGCCATTTATATGGTGCTTTATACTTGCAAAGCATTTTACAAAGATTATATCATATGATCCTCATGACAACCCTATGAATTGAGTAGGATAATATTATTATGCCCATTTTTTCAAATAAGAAACCGAGGTACAGAGAGAGAGAAAGGCAGAATGTTATAGTGGAAAGAGCCACATAACCTGGAATTAGAAACCCAATCCCAACTCAACCACTATAAGCAATTTAACTTTAGGAAGTCACTTGACTTCAGCCTCAGTTTCCTCATGTGTAAAATGGAGATAATAATACCTGCAACATCTTCCTTCACAAGTCTGTGATGAGGAAAACAAATTTCCAAAACTGATAAAGCACAATATAAATATCAGCTGTTATTATTATTGGTGATTTGTCCAAGATCACACAGCTAGTAAGTAAAAGACATTAGGAAGTCAAACTCACATCTCAGGGTTCCAAATACAATGTTCTTACCCATTCCAAAATACAAGGAACACGTCAAACACATTCCAAATATAGTGTATGCCAATTTCTTCAAGCATTACAAATGTGTCTTGGCATGACAGTTACACCTACTTCAATTTTTTTTAAAGGAGAGAAAAACAATATATCCCAAGAGAATATTACAGAAACTCTTGGCTGATAACAGCACTGAAGGAAATACCTGTTTCTTATCTTGAATTTTCTTAAAGTCTTCACATGCTAGCCAAAACAAGACATTTTCTTCACTAAATTCTTTTTTCAAAAATTCCTGGGGAGAAACAAGAAAAAAACATTATACATTTTCTTAATTTAGCTTCTCTCTTTTTTTAATTTTTTTTTCACATGGAACTGATCAACTATTCAACACTGTGCAATCAACTTGTAACAAGTCCACAGTAAATGCCTTTGTTTTCAATGGATTAAAAAAAAAAACTAGTAAGATTACAGAAACTTTATAAACATTTGGATTTGCTGATTCTGATGTCATAAGGATGAGGAAAAACTGGGCAAGTTTCTAAAAAATTTCTCACTGATAATAAATGACCCTAAAGTAAATTAAAATGGAAAATATATTAGTTCTTCCTAGACAGTGTTTAAACAAAATACATTCCTCTAAAAGCAAGAATATTTTTAAAAAAGAAGAAAAAACATATCAATAGACAAGCCTTCTCTATGAAAGAAATGATTAAAACAATTTTAAATCTGAGGTGCTTTTGTTCATTTTCAAATGTGAAACAAAAAAAATGAAAATGTGTGCTTTGTACCTTGCCAAAATAGCACTTGATCATTTGAAATGCCAATAGAGCTATTTTCTGCCCCTACCAAGTGTCATTTATATATTCTTAGGTGTTTTCCTGATGTGTGTAGAAACTAAGGCTAGTGAGAAAAAGCTACAGGAAGGCAGATTTCAGCTCAATATAAGTAAAAACTTACTAATGATTAGAGTATCCCCCAAAATGAAGAGCTGCTTCATGAGTTACCTATCACCAAAAACATCCAGGAAGGTATTGGATGACCACTTTTGTTGGATATTTTGCAGCAGAGATTCATAATTCAAGTGAGTATTGGACTACATGACCTCTGTGGTACCTTGAAACTCTGACTCAGAGCCACCAAACTTAAGGGCTGAAAACGATCTTGGGTATTCTCCAGTCCAGGGGTGGGGAACTTGTAGTCTTGAGACCACATGTGGCCTTCTAAGTCTTTGGGTGTGGCCTTTTGACTGAGTCAAAGTTTTACAGAACAAATCCTTTTATTAAGGGGATCTGTTCTGTGAAGTTTGGATTCAGCCAAAGGGCCGCACTTGAGGACCTAGAGGGCCACATGTGGTCTTGAGGCCTCAGGTTCCCACCCCTGCTCTAGTCCAACCCAAATATTTTATAGCTGATGAAATTAAGTCTCAGAGAAGTGGAAATGATTTGCCTAAGGTCATACAGCAAGTACGGGACAAGAATCCCATCATCCATATTCTCAGTTCAGTATTTTCTCCATAATGCCATACCATAACTATCAAATGTTTCCTCACTAAGACACACACAACAAGCCCGAAGTTGCTTCCCAGCTTCTAGTTGAGTAACAGGAGAGTAGGAAAGAAATACTGATGGTGCCTGCCTTGTCCTATCTGATTTTTCAGTCAACTGGCTTCAAAGAGTAGGTCAGTTTAGGCAGATTTGGCACATTCTTATGTGTTTGCTTATGGTGCTTTTAACTGAATAACATTTGACAACTCTTCCCTCAACCAAATCTTAGGAAAGATCACCATTTCTTTCTTTCTTTTTTTTTTGTTTTTGTTTTTGTTTTTTGTTTGTTTGTTTTTTTTTTTTTGTCTAGGCAATGGGGTTAAGCGACTTGCCCAGGGTCACAAAGCTTGTAAGTGTTATGTATCTGAGGCCAGATTTGAACTCAGGTCCTCCTGACTCCAAGGCCAGAGCTCCATTCACTGCACCACCTAGTTGCCCCGAAAGATCACCATTTCATGAATATTATTTGACAAATACATTAGTAAAAGAAATAAATTTTGCTATTTGTATTAAACTATTTTTTCCTCTGCTGTCATAGTTCATAGGATTTACAGCCAGAAAGAACCTCAAAGGTCCTCTAATCCAACCCTCTCATTTACTCTTTTTTTCAATCAATAAGCACTTATATGTGCTGAGCACTGTGCTATGAAGAAAGGTTTTATAGGAAAATTAATAGACTATCCAAGAGACAGTATTTAAGTATGCTAGAGAATTTCTATTCAAAAATCCTCCAGGATTTTGGAAGCACCCATTGATATCAACAATTGATATCCAAGTCCTGACCCCAACCTCTTATTTTAAATAAAGAAATTGATGGCCAGGGAGGTTACAATTCCACAAGTAGTAAACAGCAAAACGAGGATTCACACCCATGTCCTCTGACTCCCAATTCAATGATCTTTTCACTAAATTCTCTGCACTTTCTCTGAATATTGAGGTAACTTGAAATGTACCACAAAACACTTTCTATGCTTCCATCAGTAACATGATCCTAAGAACGCCTTAAGTACAAGCCTGGGAAAGTAATTTCCTCCTTGTGAACCTCAGTTGCCTCATCTGTTAAATTAAGGGTCTGAACCAGATAATGTCTAATGTTCCTTTTGGCTCTTACGGTTCCAATAAGACTCTATAGTGCAGCCAGACAGAGACAGACAGGCTCCTGCTCCTACCTGGAATTAAAGAGCTAGAAATTCTCTAATCACTTACAAATATTGTTCTCTACCCACATCTACCATCATCCCATACTCTACAATGTCTGAAATGTACTATCTTACATTTGGTCTTGGTAAAGCTCTACTAATAAAAATATTTTCAACTCATCAATGACTGTGTAATGAGAAATTCCTCAGTCCTTCAGACATGACATACAGGACTAAACCCTGTCAATATCAGTAGTAAAAATAGCAACCCTAAATCTTTTAATTCCCTCTGGGTCTTCAAGTAAGTTCTCCAAGGAGGTCGCCCATTTTGCAGTGCCTTTTACAGTCTGGTGGCTGCTGCTAGGAGTCCCATCACCATCATGTATATCTGAAAACAAAACAAAAAACGTGAGGGTTACACACATGGTTTCCTAAAGATAATATTTTTTAAAAAAACACACCTGAATCTTATCCAACATCATTTGCACGTAATGCAAGCCTTAGGGATCCCTTCCCTTACATCAAGTATAGTCACCAACTAAAATGTTTTACCATTTAATTTTTACAGTCTGACAGGCCTCTCATCAGATTCTACTCATTGTGACTTACATGAAAGGGAGGAAAAGGAAGCTGTAGAATTAATCAATCAATAAATGTTTATTAAGCACCTACTATGTGCCAAGTACCATGATTAGTAGGAGAATCAAAGTGATAGCAAATAAAGATTTGCCTCACTTCACAGAAACAATGGTTTCCTTTTTTCCCCCCATTATATCATATTAAAAAACCCTCCAATCTCCGCTCCCAGATTACTTTCATTTCATTGGAAATTTATTTCTACAGAAAAAGTAAACCACCAACCATAACATAATGACAGTTAAGAAAACAGTAAAACTTTTAAAAATTAAATATTTTAAGGGAAAATAATTTTAATAAATATTAATGCTTACAGGATAGCTAGGGATAGAATTTTTAAATGTTGGAGCTGGAAGGGATTTCAGAGTACATTGAGACCAACCTTTTCACATTAAAGAGAAAGAAACTGAGACTTAGACAGAAATAACTTGCCCAAGATTACATAGTTAACTGTATTGAAGCAACAGCTAGATGGTCTGAAGAAAAAAATTATAAGATCAGATTGAATTTAAAAGTCATATAGCTTCAACAAAAAATCATAGGATTATCTCAATAGATGCAGAAAAAGCTTTTGACAAAATACAGCACCCACTATTATCAAAAAACACTAGAGAGCATAGGAATAAATGGAGCTTTCCTTAAAATGATAAGTAGTATCTAAAACCATCAGAAAGCATTATCTGTAATGGGGATAAACTAGAAGACTTCTCAATAAGAAAAAGAGTGAAGCAAGGGTGTCCATTATCATCACTATTATTCAATATTGTACTAGAAATGTGAGCTACAACAATAAGACAAGAAAAGGAAACTGGAGGAAAAGAATAGGCAATGAGGAAACAATACTATCACTCTTTGCAGATAATATGATGGTACAATTAGAGGACCCTAGAAAATCAACTAAAAAACTAGGTGAAACAATTAACTTTAGCAGAGTGGCAGGATATAAAATAAATCTATAAAATTAATTGGCATTCCCATATATTACCAACAATACCCAGCAGGAAGAGATAGAAAGAGAAATTCCATTTAAAATAACTGCAGATAAAATAAAATACTTGGAAGTTTACCTACCAGGAGAAACCCAGACACTATATGAACACAATTACAAAACACTTTTCACACAAATAAAGACATCTAAACAACTGGAGAAATATTAATTGCTCATGGGTAGGCCAAGCCAATATAATAAAAATGACATTTCTACCTACATTTATTTACTTATTTAGTGCCATACCAATCGAACTACCAAAGAATTATTTTGTAGATCCAGAAAAAATATAACAGAATTCATCTGGAATAACAAAAGGTCAAGAACATCAAAGGAATCAATAAAAAAATATGAAGGAAAGTGGTCTATTAGTACCACATTTCAAACTATATTACAAAGTGGCAAACATCAAAACAATCTGGGAGTGGTTAAGAAACAGAGTGGTGGGGGGGCAGCGAGGTGGTGCAGTAAATAGAGCACCCGCCCTATAGTCAGGAGGACCTGAGTTCAAATCCAGCTTCAGACACGTAACACTTACTAGCTGTGTGACCCTGGGCAAGCTACTTAACCCCAATTGCCTCACAAAAAGAACAACAACAACAAAAAAAAGAAATAGAGTGGTGAATCAATGGTATAGATTAGGCACACAATACTCAATAGTAAAAGACCAAAGTAATCTAGTGTTTGTTAAGTCCAAAGGCTGAGCTTTGAGGGCAAGAACTCACCATTTGACCAAAATTGCTGGGAAAGCTGGAAAGCAACTTGGAATGGTTTGCTGTTTCCTTCTCCAGTGGATTTAGACAAGCAGAGCTTATGTGACGTGCCCAGGGTCACACAGCGAGTAAGTATCTGAGGCCAGATTGGAACTCAAGAAGAAGAATCTTCCTGACTCCAGCCCAAGCACTCTATGTACTGCACCACCTAGCTGACCATAATTTTGATTACATGAAATTTAAAGTATTTTACACAAACAAAACCAATGCAGTCAAAATTAGAAGGAACACAACAAGTTTGTCTCAGACCTCATTTCTCAAATCTGTAGGGAACTGAGTCAAATTCATAAAAATAGTTGAACTAGTCCAACCATTATGGAAAACAATTTGGAGCTATGTCCAAAGAGCTATTTAACTGTGCATACCTTTTGACGCAGCTAAGGTCTGTAAACCAAAAAGAGTAAAGAAAAAGGAAAAGGACCTATATGTACAAAAATATTTACAGCAGTTCTTTTTATAGTGGCAAAGAACTGGATGTTGAGAAGATGCCTATCAGTTGGGGAACAGCTGAGCAAGTTGTGGTATATGATTATGATGGAATATTATTGTGCTATAAGAAATAACAAGAAGGATGGTTTCAGAAAAACCTTGAAACACTTAATGAACTGATGCAAAGTGAAGTGAGCAAACCCAGGAGAACATTATTGCAATATTGTAATGATGATAAACTGTGGAAAAACTCTGATCAATAAAGAAATCCAAGGATTTCTTAAGGACTTATGATAAAGAATGTTATCCACCTCCTGAGAGAGAACTAATGAACTCTGAGTGCAAACTGAAGTATAATTTTTTCACTTTATTTTTTCTTACCCTTTTTTTTTTTTGCAACATAGCTAACATGGAAACCTTTTGCATGATTTCACATGCATAACTGATATATTGCTTGCCTTCTCAATGGGTGGAGGAGGGGCTTTGGGCAGGGAAAGGATTTGGAACTCAAAAAAATTTCTTAATTAATATTAAAAATAAATAAATAATGTGTTTTTTGGAGGGGAGGCACATACCTTCTAAAAATCTCCTATGAGCTAAGTCAGATGGCCTCTTCCAACTTCAAAAAGTCTCTGAGACAATAACCTTATTCCCTTCTCTAACACCCTATTGGAGGATAACAAGCAACTCTCTTTTGTTGCTTGATCCCGTTGCCTAAGTCTTGTAGAAACTGCTGGCCTTCAGAAATGAACATGTTGATTATATTATAAACATTAGCATTTATAAACCAAATGGGGTAGGCTCAGTGTCAGAGGTAGAAGTTTTGTCTCGAATGGAAGAAGAGATACAGAAGTCAGACTTCAATAGGTAGTAGTAAAAGTGAACGCACATTTACTGGAACAAAGAAAATTGTAAATGAAGTCAACGAAAGTATATTTATAGAACCGCAAACACACCTGAAGATTCTGCTAATGTAGAAAACGAAATACTCAAAGAACTCTAACCACATGACCAATTGTGACTGTAGGAGGAGGGACTATAAGACACGCCCCCCTCTCCTTAACAGAGAAGGGGTCAAGAGATGTGGAAGGAGACACAGGTTATCCAGTGTGGCCAGTGTCTTGGTTTGTTTTGCTTAGCTGCAATTCTCTGCTCCAAATGAGGATTCTCTTGGAAATGGAATCATTAGGAAGAGATGGTGATGAAGAAAGAAAAAAAGTATCAATAAAGTATTTTTTAAGTATTATATTAAGTGGTAATACATCTAAGGGTAATACACATTAAACTAGTTCACTAATTTGCAAAGGTTAAAATATCTACTTTCTGCATATTTCATTTTTGTAAATAATAAGATACAAATGCCTTTGGAGAATCATTAATGTTGGAATCTTCCACTCAACAACTAACTTGTCCTATTCTTATGAGAAAATGTAACATTATTCTGTTATTCTTTTACACAGCAAAATTTGCACAGTAATTTGCCAAAGTTTCACTAATTAATTGTCCCTTCAATAAATGTGGAGATCTGAGTTCATTGTTCCCAAAAGTTCATTGTTCTTAAGAGGTAATACAGCTCAGCTGCCACTGCAAGGCATTTATGCCTATGTCTCTGACCACTAGTTTTCAACTCAGATTTGGGATGTCTCCAGAATCTGGTCCCTCTTTAAAACAAAATAAACCACCAAAAGACTTAAGATGGAAAAATGCTATCCACATCTAGAGAAAGAACTATGGAGTCTGAATGCAGATCGAAGCATACTATTTTCTCCCTTTTTTTCCTTTCTTGTGGTTTTTCCCTTTTGTTCTGATTCTTCTTTTACAACATGACTAACGTGGAAATATGTTTAATATGACTGTACATGTATAGCCTATATCAGATTGCTTGCTGTCTTGGAGAGAGAGGAGGGGTTGGGAGGGAGAAAAAAAATTGGAACTCAAAATGTTGAAAACTATCTTTGTATGTAATTGGAAAAAATAAAACACTATTGTGTGGATAAATATATAAAAAATAAAAACAAAACAAACAATAAAAAGAAAAACAAAAACTCATACACACTTGATGTTCTGCTGCCAAACGACAACCTTTTGATAAATATATATGTACAATAAACTATCAGATATCCCACATTTCTTCTGAGCCATTGCCACATTTAGGTTGACTAATCAGACTCCCTACTCTCTGTGGCATTAAACTAAATACCTCCCTTACACTTGAAATATTTCCATTACTTTGCTTATAATACTTCTGCTGTTTTCCAACCCACATTATTGATGATGTTTTAGATTATTTCAAATCATTTTAAATGAAGCCATTCACTCCAGCTAAAAACAAACTTCACAGCTTCAGTTTATTTCCCAGAAAATTAGTTTTTTAAAAAGAAATTTAAAGAGATTAAGCTTCCAAATATAAAACCCTCAGTGTCTTTCTTTCCATTATTATGGAGATTTTTAATGACTCTTTGATAAGTAAAAGATAGTCAAGATTTAAAATACTATAAATCAAGGAGAACAAGATTTGGAATGCCCATGAGTCATGCTGCAGAGTTGTGGTTTAGGCACAATAGAAGGGGAAACTTCTTAAGAATTAGTACTACCTACAAATGTAAGGCACTGTCTTGGGATGGTGTAGGTTTCCCCTTATAAACATGTCTTCAAACAAAGGTCGTGTACATACTTGTTAGGAATGTGATAGGTGAGATTCTTGCTGATAAATGTTAGACCATATGACTTTTGTAGCTCCTTCCAATTCTGAAATCCTATGAAAGTTAACCTTCTCCTGTAAGCAAACATTAGATATTTTAGTCTCAAAAAGAAAAAAGAAAGGAAGGAAAGAAGAAAGAAGGAAAGAAAGAAAGAAAGAAAGAAAGAAAGAAAGAAAGAAAGAAAGAAAGAGAAAGAAAGAAAAGAAAAGAAAGAAATGAAGGAAAAAAGAGAAGCAAAGGAAGAAAGAGAGAAAACTAATGAACTCTGATGGTAAACTTATAAATGTTAAACTTATAGATGTTAAAGGAACTATGGGAAAACAGGCACATTGACACACACCTGATTGAGCTGTGAATTGGTACAGCCATTCTGGAAAGCAATTTAAAACTATGGCCAAAAAGTTATTAAATTGCACATACTTTAATATAGTAATATCACTACTCCACCTATACCTGAAAGTGATCAAAGAAAGAGGAACAAGTTCTATTTGTACAAAAATATTTATAATAGCTCTTTTTGTAGTGGCAAAGAACTGGAGATGAAGGGGGTGCCTACCAGCTGGGGAAGAGTTGAACAAATTATAGTATTGGAATATAATGGATTACTGTTGTGCTGTAAGTAATGATGAAGGAGATGTTTTCAGAGAAATCTAGGAAGACTTATATGGACTGATACAGAGTAAAGTGAGCAGAGCCAGGAAAACAATTTATACTAAAATGTCAGCATTGCTAAAATGAATAATTTTGAAAGACTAAAGAACTCTGATCAACACAAAGACCAATTATGATTCTGGAGGACCAGTGATGATGAAGACTACCCCCACACAGACAGGTGACTGATTAATATGCAAAAGAGAAACACATTTTTGGACATGACCATTATGGGAATTTGCTTTGTTTGATTTGGCTTATTTTTTATAAGGGTTTCTTTTTTTTTTCTAGTTGAGGGAGAGAAGGTAGTAGGAGAGAAAAAATACAAATGCTTAATAATTAAAAAATAAAATTTAACTTAAAAAACAACAATAAAAAAAGATACATTCAGACTTGTTATGACTCACTAACAATCTTACTCTGCTGTTATTTGGTTAATCTCTTAAATTTTGGGGTTGTTAATTTCACCTTGTAAAAATAATTCCTCTAGGAAAGGAAATACTAATGCTTACCCTTTAGGGTATTTTGTAGCATTTTACAACTCTGAAACTTGTACATAGACTAATACTTCTATTTCATATTTTAAAATCTGGATTTTGATAAATTTCTCTTTAAATATATGGTTAATATTTATCAAAAAGAGAAAATTTAATTTTTATAATTTGATCTTTATAAGAAGAGAAGCTAGAATATAAAAGACTTACAAAGAAACAGAACTATGAATTTATATAATTACAGAATCCTGGATTAAAGATCTCAGAAGTCATCCAGTCAAACTCTACCTCACCCTAACTTATATATAAAGATGAATAGGTGAGCTGGTTGTGAACCTTACTTTATCTTACGTGGAAGAAAAAAAAACATGAAATGTACATGTTAGAAATCACTAAGTTTTCAGACATAAATGTAGGATCAAAGATTTAGAACTGGACAGGTCCTTAAGGTTTTTCTAACCCAACCCCTTATTTTACAGAAGAGGAAACTTAGGCCCCCAAAAATTAAATGGCTTGTACAAGGTCATATAAGTGTCAAAGTCAGGTCTCAAACCCAACTCATTTGATTTCAAGTGCAGCACCTGTTCCACACATCATACCACCTCCTAAAGTGAATTCCTTAGAAATCAATATCAAAAAAGTATCTAGAACATTCATCAGTATGGAATTCTGGCAATTTGGACTACTAGATCAAGGTGCATGAAATTCTACGGGATCATCTGTAGCTAAATAACTTATAAGAGTTAAGTAATATTTTAATAATAGCAATGCATTATGATTGACCAAAAGCTTTAAATCACCTCTGTATCTTATAATGATCTAGTTTCAAGTTTTCCCTAAAAAAGTTTTAAAATTAGGCTGATTGCCCAAAGAAAACATAAACTGTGTACATGCCCCTGTGCATGTGCACATGTACATGCATGTACACATACATACACTTCCTTTAAATAAACTTTACTTTGCAGCAACACAGCAACAGATCACTCAGAAATCTGTATGCCCCACAAAGTCTAGTCAAAGCTAATCACCTTCTTAACACACTTTCCCCTACATCCACATAGAAAAAGCATGCATTCAGACTTATAACTCAAAAGTGACAGCCTATTCAACACAACTGAGCATCTATGAAAACAGTTTTCGAGTAAATTAATTTATGGAAAGAATCCTTTTAAAGATTAAGTGTTAATAGCTATACAAACTTCTGAGAACAACACGCAATTCTCCTGGCAGGGAACTGTACATGAACTGAAGTCAAACTGAAAAATAAAATGAAATAAAATAACAACAAATATCATTATCAGTAGGAAAAACAAAACATAATAAAAGAACAACAAAAACATCCTTTCTTGAGTAGGATAGAGAATCTCTTGAAAAAAAAAAGTGTCACAGATATTATACAGTCCTAAATGGAAACCAAGAATCTAGTTATTATCATAAAAGTCACACAAAAACCAAAGCATCCAAAAGTACTCAAACTTCCCATCATTAACTGGAAACCAAAGCTAAAATAACAGAATAGTGGCCAAATGTAGACATCTACTAAGGGAAACCATCCCTTACTTTCCATCTTCTCAGTATTACTTGAATAGCTTCCAGGTGAAACGGATGCCCATAGACTTGCCCTTGCCATCTCTGAGTTTTCAAAGACTCTGTGTCCTAAAGAAGCAGAGAATTCATGTCTCCTTTGTGCCCTTTGACTTGATCAAAGAATAAGCCTCAACATCCTCTTTTGAATGAACTAAACAACAGATGTTCTTTCACTGACTTCCAGTTCGAACCAGAAGGAAGGAAATAAAAAAGGATGAGCTGTTGTTATTTGTAGTCTCCATAGAATCCTTGCTCTCCAGGCAGATACCCAGAGAACTAGACAACAGCCCTGCATAATGCACAAGTATGTGGAGGGAGAAGGAGGGGCAGATCCACAATGTAAACCATATAATACAATAAGCTCTGTTGAGATCAATGATCTAAAATGTACAAGTAATAATAATTTTGTATCATTTTAATTATTTATACATTTTAATTATAATTTATATATAATTATATAATTAAATTTCTAAATTTTAATTAATTATAAATATAATTTATAAGAAAAAATGAATAGTATAGTTCCCTAAATTATGGAGAAGAGAAAAAATTTATCAAGCAAATGGAAAAAATCATTGGAAACAGAATCAATGGGTTTGATTATTGTATAGTTATTAAAGAATTTTTGCATGATGAAAAGGAACTTCTCCAAAATTTAAAAGAAAGAAAGAGATTGAGGGAGGAAAAAGTACTTGCAGTAAATGTAGCTGATAAAGATCTGATATCCAGATTTTCAATGAACCTATGTATATCTATAAAAGTAAAATATACCTTCCCACTAGAGAGCAATGAAGATATAAAGATATATTTTTTGAAGAGGGGAATATAGTTAATAATCACATTTAAAACTATATTCTTTATTAGAGATGCATAGATTATTAGAGGACATAGATATTAGAGAAATAGCTTGTTTATCATCAAATGCACAGGCAAGAAAAGAATGAAATAAAAAGTTAGTGATGGAAAAGAAGGCATTATATTATATTAATATAAAAATATTATTTATTGCTAGCAAGGCTATGTAGACTGGAGCAAACTTTTGAAGAGCAATCTAGCAATAGATGAGTCACAAAATTTATCATATGCCCTTTCATAGGGCAATGCTATCACTATTAGGATCAAGTCCTGAAGACAACATTTATAATTAAACAAAAAAAAAAACCTGTCTATACAAAAATAGTCATGGTGGCTTTATTTTTTATGGATTCACAGAATCTCAAATTTGAAAGAGTCCTCAAAAGTCAACTAGACCAACATGTCTCTGAACAAGAATTCCTTTTACAATATTCCTGACAAGTGTTCATCAATCTTTTCCTTGAAGACTTTTAATGAAGAAGAATCCACTCCCTCCCTCCAGGTGGATCATTCTATTTTGGGATAGCTTTCACTGATAGGCACTTTTTCCTCATGTGAAAGTGGTATTGTGGAAAGAGTACATAATTTAGACCTAGGTTTGAATTCTAGCTGGGCCACGTACTATCTTGGGCAAGTCATTCCTCTCTGGGCTTCAGTTTCCTCTCTGTGATATGAGATTATTTCTAAGGTCCCTTCCAGCACTAAAATCCATGATCCTATAAGCAAACATAAATTTGTTTCTTTCCCAATTCCACCCATTGCTCTTATTTTCTGCTTTCTGGGATCAAGTAAGACAAATCTGATCCCTCTCCCACATGATAGTCTTTCAAATACTTGAAGACAAGCATCTCCCCTTAACATTTGCCTCTCCAGGCTAAATATCTCTACCTCATTCTAAACAATCACCATGAGTCTCACCATTTTAGACATGCTTCTGTGGATATTCTGGTTTATTAATACATTTGTAATAGTGAAAAACTGAAAATCTATATTTCTAATCATTAAGGAATGATTGACTAAATTTTTGCAACATCTAGTATCATGGTGACACAAAATAACAAATATGAAGAAATACAAGAAGGGAACACCTATATGAAATTATGCAAAACATAGTCAGCTGATAATACCAACAAAGAATTAGACTACAACTGCATTTTTAAAGCCAACAAGGGCAAGAGCCCTTTGCAAATACATAAACAGATTCTGAGGGGAACTGAGTGATTATGTTTTCAGTTTTCCCAATATGAGCATTTCTATTATATTATTATTTGTAAGAGTGTTGGACTTCAAATTGAAAGGCCTAATTTCAAATCTCCACCTATGACACTAACTAGCTCTGTAACCATGTGCAAGATTTGGAACTTAAGAATGCAGAGCTGAGAGAAAAACTGACAGAACAAAATCAAAAGAAAATAAGACATAAAGGATACAAGATCTTTATAAATCAGGGAAAGTGAAGTAAGTGTTAAAAACATGAAAAGGCAATTTTCAAAAGAAGAAATGAAAACTATCAGTTCTTTAATCATAATGATAAGAGAAATGAAATGCAACTCAGGGCGTTCCAATGTAATACTCATTGTATTTGTACAGATAACAAAAAGTAAAAATGGTCAATAGAGGGGCTGTAATAAGATAGGAACCATTGTTAGAGCTGAGAATTGGCTCATTTTGGAAAATAAATGGAATTATACTAGAAAATTCACTAACACATAAAGTCTTTGATCCAGTCATTACATTATTATTATACAGCCTGAAAAGAATAAAACCAAAGGGAAAGAACACATATTAAAATATATAATTTATACACAAAAGTATACGTTGAAAATAAAGTGGGTATCCATAAAATGGGGAATGGATGAACACATTTGGTTCATTCTGTGGTATATGAATGGGATGAAACATTTATTTTTGTACTATAAGAAACTATGCTGTGTAATTTTTGTAACAGGGCTTTGCTATGTACCTTCAAATCACTTAAGATAGAGGTTAGTTGTTGTTCTTCGTTCTCGAAGAAGACCAAAATGGCATCAGCATGCTAGAGTCAAGTTATAGTATGTCTGACTGTGGCTGATCAGACCAATACGAGCTCAGAATGTTCTACTACAGGTTGGGCACAAATAGTCCACGTGAACATTTGGGGTGGATTCTCTAAATTTGTATATCTCACCTTTCTTTTGAGCTATTTCAATTCTGCTTTGCTCATAGAGCACAGCACCCTCTCTGAGGTGGGCATGCCATGCTAAGTAGTCCTATGCCAGTGTCTCCCATGTCACACAATCAATTCCAAAGTTCTTAAGACAGACTTTGAGAGTCATCTACCTGAGAGCCAGTGTGGTTTCAGAAAAGGCAGAGGAACAGTCAATACGGCATTTGCTGCCCAACAACTCCAGAAGAAATGCCAGGACCAGAACAGAGGTCTGTACACAACATTTGTAGATCTTACCAAGGCCTTTGATACTGTGAATCATGAGGGTTTATGGAAAATTATGTCAAAATTTGGCTGCCCAGGGAAGTTCATCAGCATTGTATGTCAATTTCAAGATAGAGGGACATACGTGGGAGATGGTAGGAACCTGCTTCTGGAAAAAGATATCCTGTGTTCCCCTACCATATGGGCTGCAGTAGCTGTTTTCCACGGCTGCACAGCCAGAATAAGCTGCATCTTTAAAACTACCAGAGTGGGACAGTCTCATTCTCCCTTTCTGGCAGTGTACAGGGGAGCTGAAAGTCTTGTTCACCCACAGCATGGGCACCATGAACTAAACCAAGTAGAGGGAAGGGCTACCTTCCCCTTCTCCCTTAGACTCTATGGACTCAAGAATCAGGTTTGGATTTTTATCTATTCTATTTGTCCTTTTCAGTTCTAGGTACAGGCAGCAGAGTCTCTGGACCTAGGAAACCAATGACCACCTTGGAGGCAGGATTCCAGATTAGTTATTGCTGTCAGCTCAGGGTGCTAGACCAAAGCCCATGGGGGCTTTGGACTTGGTGGGACCATGCTATATAGGAACTGAGATAAGATGTAAACCTGTTCCCCTTTTGCTCCCCAAAGACTAAGGTGGTATAAGAGAAAATTTTGTCTTTGGAGTTGTCTTAAATTCTTGCATTGCTAAGAAATGATGTCTATCAAAGTTAGTCATCACACAATGTGGCTGTCACTGTGTACAATGTTCTGGTTCTGCTGACTTCACTCAGCATCAGCTCATATAAGTTTTTCCAGGTTTTTCTGAAGTCTTCCTGCTCATTATTTTTATAGCACAATGGTATTCCGCTACATTCATACACCACAACTTGTTCAGTCATTCCCCAACTGATGGGCATCCCCTCAATTTCCAATTCTGTGCCACCACAAAAAGAGCTGCTATAAATATTTTTGTACATGTGGGTCCTTTTCCCATTTGTATGATCTCTTTGGGATACAGACCTGGAAGTGCTATTGCTGGGTCAAAGAGTATGCACAGTTTTATAGCCCTTTGAATCCCAAACTCTCTTAAAGGTACTAGAAAACCCTTGGGGAGGGGTGAAATGTAATATACTGGGCCTTCAGGCGATGGGGGCCAGGATAGTCACTTTTATATTATGATGACTGATCTTTAATCTAAAGAAAAAAAGGGGAAATGCATCTTCTTTTTGCTGGAGAAGTGTGGGGCTATGTGTAGGAATATTCATATACTATTAGACACAATTAGACACATTGTTAAATAGGTTGGTTGAGTTTACATAACTATTTTTTCCTTTGTTACAAAGTAAAGGCGCTCACTGGGGATGGGAGTAGAAAACAAACAGGTGTATCCAGAAGGGACTGTTTTAAAAACACAGACATAAATTGAATTTAAAAATTCAGAAAAACTTGTGAGAATTTATATGAACTGACAAATAGCAGAGTAAACAGAAGCAAGGGAAAAATTTACACAATGGCCACAATAATAAAAAGGAAAACGACACTGAAAGATGTTAGAATTCTGATCAATGCGATGAATGAAAACTACCTGGAATAAGGACTACCTGCTTTCATGTTCAGATTATATCCCCAGTATCTGGCACA
Organism: Vombatus ursinus; assembly: GCF_900497805.2. Taxonomy (NCBI): domain Eukaryota; kingdom Metazoa; phylum Chordata; class Mammalia; order Diprotodontia; family Vombatidae; genus Vombatus; species Vombatus ursinus. The sequence continues at coordinate 93,408 of NW_020948983.1, read as the reverse complement.
GTGCTTGACATATATTAAGCATACAGCTAATGCTTGTTGCTTCAATTTATTGACTAGTACCGATTTCAGAGTACTCCTCATGAAATATACCCTCTTCCTCTCAGCAGAGAGACCGGACCATAGGGGCAGAACAAGCCTACACTGTCAAATAATATGGTCTATGTCTTGGGGGCGGGGGGTGTGGTGTGTGTGTGTGTGTGTGTGCATCCCCACCTCCCTTCATACCTTAAAAAGATGAGAGATAAAGACAGAAACAGAAACATGAAGATAAAGTGAGACAGAGACAAAGACACAGAGACACAGATAGAGGCATGAGAGAGATGGAGGGAGAGAATGAGAATGAAATTAAATTCAAGGTATTTGGGCTGAGACTAGATAATCAGAAGAGAAACAGGAAGACTCTTAGTAATCTAACCCTAGGGATAAAGTATCTCCTTTACAAGAGGAGGAAAATTAGCATAACAATTTAATGGAAGAAAATACAAACTTAGAAATAACAACTTTAAATGTGAAAAGATCAAATTCCCCATTAAAAAATCAGAAAATGGCAGAATGAATAAAAAAATAAGGTCCAACAATAAGAAACACTTAAAATATAAAAACATACATGAATGAAAATGAGAGACTAGAACAAAATTTATTATAGTCCAGAAAATCCCAAAAATAAGCAAAAGATTCCATGATGACTTCATATACGGCAAAAACTAAAATGGAAAATGATGACAGAGATAAAGAGAAACTACATTCAACATAAAGTCACCATAGATAATCAAACACACCGTTATTAAATATATGCATGAATAGTGTATCAACTGAGGTCGTAAGGGAAAAACTAAATGAATTACAAAAAGACTTTGAAAATAATCAGTCAATCAACTAGTATTTCTTAAGTACCTACAATGAGAGACATGCTATGCTAAACATGAACAATATGATTAAAGAAAAACACAGATAGACTTAATTGAACTAAAGCAAGTGACATAAGCAGAGCCAAGAAAACAATATACATGATGGCTATAATAATGAAAATGGAAAGAACCACAAAGCAATTAATAAAAAAAAAAAACACTTCCCCTAACACCTTTACAGAGGTAAGGAGGCTGTGTTGTGGAACACTGTATATATTGTCAATTTTTTAAAATATATTGATCTGTTTTACTCATTTTTATCTTCTTTTTTCTTTTTTAGAATTATTTCTTCTATGGAGTGATTGGGAAAGGGGAGGGGGACAGATATAGTAGAAATCTAGACTACATAAAAACAAATGACATTCATAAAAATTTATTTGTAAAACCTATTGTGGAAAATGGGAAGTGGTTTGGCATAAAATAGACTTAGAACAGCACTATACTATATAGCTATACTATATAGTATATACTATATAGCACAATAAACTCCAAATGGATAAATAATCTAAATATAAATGATAATATCATTTAAAAAATATTTAGAGTAAAATGAAAGAGTGTATCTTTTGCAGCCAAGGTTAGGAGAATTTATAACCAGATAAGAGGTTGAAATCACAAAAGATAAATGGATCATTTCCATTTTTAAAAATTCTAAAAATTCTCTTCAAGTAAAATCAATGTAGAATAATAAAAATTATAGAATGTTGGGGGGAGGAGAATTACATCAAGCAAATATGGTAAATTATATCAAGCAACATGGTAAAGTGAATAGAGCGCTGGCCTTGGAATTGGGAAGGTAAGGGTCTAAAGTCTGCTTCAGACAAGTATTAGCTATATGACCTTGGGTAAGTCTTATAACCTTTCTTGGCTTAACTTCCTCATTTCAAAAGGGGTTGAACTTGATACCCTTTAAAGTCTCTTTCAACTTTAAATCTATGATCCTATGATCTGAAGCAGCTCTGACAAAAGTCTGATATCTAAAGTCTATAGAGAACTGGCTCACGTGTATATAAGACAACAAGTTGTTCCCCAATTGATAACTAGTCAAAGGATATATGCAAAGAGTTTTCAGAATTTAAAATGAAAACAATCACATGAAAACAGTACTACAAATGATTAATAAGAGAAATACCAATTAAAGTAATTCTCATGGATCGCTTCATACCCATTGGATTCACAAAAATAATAAGACAAATAGACAATGTTGAAGGACTTGTGAAAAGATGGACACACAGTTGGTGAAGCCCTCAATTAGTTCAATAATTCTAGAAAACAATATGGGATTATGTGAAAAAAGTTACGAAACTTCCATATGCTCTGATCCCTCTATTGGGCATTTACCCCCAAAGTCAACAAGAGAAAGTCCCCATGTGGATATCATGGCATTACTGTTTGTGGAAGCAAAGCAGATGTCCACTGAGTTGGGAATGGCTTAACTAATCGCTGTACTTGAATGTTCTGGAGTCTTCTTGAGCTGTAAGGAATGACAAAGAAAAAGAATTCCAAGAAACATGGAAACAGTTATATGAACTGATATAGAGCAAAGAAAGCTGAATTTGGAGAATAATAAATGCAATGACTCCAACAGAGTAGATTATGGCAATTTTAAAAGACAACAGAATAAAGATCAAATACAAAGGTTGTTTCCAGAGGGCTTTCATGCGAATATGTTTGCTTCTTCTGGTTAGAGAAGTAGTAAATCTGTGGATATAGAATGCTATATATAGAGTCAGTTACAGTCACTGTAACAGGTTGGTTTTGCTTGCTGCTTTATTAGTATTTTGTTCTGGTTCTGTTACTAAATAAGGAAGGGTATTGTTGGGAGGCAGCTTGATATAGTGAAAAGTATGCTTTATTTGAGTCAGAAGACCTAGTTTTAATGCTCATTCTTTCACTTACTACCAGTGTAACCTTAGTTAAGTGACCTGATCTCTATGACCTGTTTCTGAAGCTGAAAAATCAGGGGATTCACCTAGATGACCTCTAAGATCCATCTGGCTCTAAATCTATGATCCTATTGGGAAAAAGGCCTTTTGGGAAGTTATCATGATGTTTAAAAAAAAACCTCATCAATAAAAGGTAAAGAAACAAAAGCAATCCTATTAACCTGTGTGAATTTTTCTTAAGTTAGGCAAGGCAAAAGCATCCCATAATGTGAGATCTCCCCCAGGCCCCACTCTGGCCTGTCTGTTATTGGATAAATTCCATGAGACAGACCCAGCTTTATTTTAAAAGTCAGCAAACATGCCGCGTGAAACATTCTGCAGGGAAAGCTTCCACCCTCACACAGGCTGCCCTTCTGCTGGGTTGTTACAACAAAGATATTAAATTAAATGACTGCATACACTATCATCTTTAAATAAGAACTCAACCAGGTAATAAATCTAAAAATGTTTCAAAGTGCTTAATGAGATAATCTTTAACAGGCCTCAGGGAAAAGTCTGAGAGCCTGGGAGGAGTTGGGAATCCTACTATATACTCACTACTATATACTCAAACACAGTCATTAATCATTAGAATTAGAGAGGCCTTAGAAATCTGAGTGTCTAACCACCCATTTACAAGAAGTAAAATGACTTGTTTAAGGTCATTCAGCTAATAGGTCAAAGAGCCAGGAACAGAATTCAAATCTTCAGGCTCCTAAACTATCCAGTGTTCTTTCAATTGCTTCTCTATGGGAAGAACTCATTGTTCACATTTCTTTAGGTCAGTGGGTTAGGGAGAAGCCCCAGAGTTATCCAAAATAATGAAGGTCTTTTTAGGGAAAAGGGGAGGAAAAGAGGTGAATTATTAAAGCCTGACTAAGGAGAAAAAGTAGAGCATACCTACATCAAAAAAAAAAAGCTATCAAAGTGACCTCCTTTCATTCTTAAAACAAGGGATGAAGGTGATAAGAGAAAATAGATCATTTCAACTACAAAAAATTTTAAAGCCTTTGCATGAACCAAATCAACACTGTTAGATTAGGAAGGGGAATTGTCAAATGGGAAAAATCTTTGCATCAAACATCTCTGATAAAAGTCAGAAATACAAGATATATAGAGCATTAATACAAATCTGAAAGAACAAAAGCCATTGTCCAACAAAAAAGTAGTGAAAGTCTATGAACAATATTCAAAAGAATTGCAAACTATAAATAATCATATGAAAAATTGTTCCAAATCAATAAAATCAAGGGAGATACAAATTAAAACAACTCTGAGGTTTCATCTCACACCCACTAAGCTGACAAAGATAACAAAAGATAGAAATAGTCAATGCCGGAAAGATTTTGAGACAACAGGTATCTACTGTTATGGAACTGAACTAGCCCAACCATTCTAGAAGACAATTTGGAATTGTGTGAGAAAAATCTCTAAACTCTTCATGTCTACCTTGACCCATAGATTCCACTACTGGGATAGGGACGTACATCAAGCAGGTCAAAGACAAAAAGAAAAGTCTCATTTAAACAAAAACATTCATAGCAGCACTTATTGTAGTAGCAAAAATTGGAAACAGTATTCACTGATGTGGGAATCACTGGACAAATGAATGAGAATTCTTTTTCATTCATTATGAATAAAATGGAATATCATAGTACCATAAGAAACATGAGGAATTCAGAGAAATATGGGAAAGTTTATATAAACGGATATGCAGAGTAAAGTAAGCAGAGGCTAGAGAACAACATAAACAATGACTGCAATAATACAAATAAAACATTGAAATTAAGTCAAATGCTAAGTAAATGATGAATCTTGGCCCCAGGAATGGAAATAAGGAAATGGATCTTTCTTTTCAGTTGAGAGGCGAAGGACTTCAGGTGTGGAATGTGGCATACACTGTCAGATGTGGTAAATCTAAGTTGGTTTGCCTTACTTTTTCTTCGTTCCAAGAAAAGACTCTTGACAAGGAGTGGGGAGAGGGGGGAGGACAAGGGTAAAAGACATATATTCAGAAATATATGTGATATAAAAACAAAAGGCTCCAGTAATGTTTATTTAAAGATAATCATAGAGGCAGCTAGGTGGCACTGTGGATAGAGCACCATCCCTGGAGTCAAGAGGACCTGAGTTCAAATCTGGCCTCAGACACATAACACTTACTAGCTGTGTGACCCTGGGTGAGTCACTTAACCTCATTGCCTAGCCCCTCCCTAAAAAAAAACAAATAAAGATAGTTTATGAACACTGAATAGAAAACTACAAAAACATAAGCATCAGTTTAAAGCTACTTCCTCCCATCAACTTTTCAATACACTGGCTTGACCATCAGAGTCTTAAAATATAATAATATAATATGTATGGCAGATTTAGGGTTTTGGAGAACATTTAAAAAACACGTACTCCCATTTCTTATCCATTCATCCTTGGATCATAGAATGCTAGAATTGGAATTCAGAAATCATGATTTTGAACCCTCTTGTTCATCTTTACTTTGCTCCCTACACTGATAATTACAATGCTAGTCAATGGGTCTCATGTTCTTTCATGCTAGATTGCAAAATTTTAAGTCTCAAGATCTCAATCTAAGTATTAGGTAATCAAGCATGGTACCACAAAAACTAGTCTAGGCATCTATCACTGTATGACATCACTAGATGACACTATAAATGCTATGAGTCTCACTATGGATGACTTGAACATTTTTTAAAGCTTAACTAATGTTGCACCCAAACAGATACACTGATAGGCATATTGCTTGGAGGAGGAAGAGGGTGGTTAATGAGAAGGGGTTAGGTGGGGGGCTCTAAGTTGGTACATTCTTTCCAGAAAGCAATCTGCTAATATGTAACAAAAGAAAAAAAAAGGTAGGCAACTGTTCATACTTTTTGCCCTAGCAATTTTTTGGAAATATTCTGCAAGAGAATAATCCAACAGAAAAAAAGAAGTAATTTGTACAATGTGCACAGAAGTGGTGTTTAGAAGAGTGAAAAATTAAAAACAACCTAAATGTTCTTCAATAGGGGAACAGCTGAGTAAACCAAGGTACAATAACACAATAATACACATGAGCTCCTCAAAATGACAAGCATAAAGACTAAATCACAGACTAATGGATTTATAGCTAGAAGGAACCACAGAGATCATCTAGTCCAACCTTGTCATTTACATATGAGAAAATCAAGGCCTACAGAGATTAATTGGGTCACCTGCCCAAGGTCATACAGGTATCAAGAGTAGAGTTGGGATTTGTACCAAGTTCTTCTAACTCCAAATCTAGCCATGTGGAAATATTTTGTTGTTTTTGTTATTTGGTCATTTCAGTCATGTTCCACTCTTCATGACCCCATTTGGGGTTTTCTTGGCAAAGATACTGGAGGGGTTTGTCATTTCCTTCTCCAGCTCATTTACAGATGAGGAAACTGAGGCAAACCTAGTTAAGTGACTTGCTCAGGGTCACACAGCTAGTTAAGTGTCTGAGGCTAAATTTGAATTCAGGTCTCCCCCACTCCAGGCCTGGCACTCTATCCATTGTACCACCCAGCTACCCTAGAAACAGTAAAGAGAAAAAAGCAGAGCAAAGGATACAATATAAACAGGGATGACAACTATATAAATACATGTGAGATTTGAAGATAGGCAGGGAATCTGGAATAATAAAACATTCAGAATTTAATACTCATTAGGTTCTGCGGGGGGGGGGGGAGTGGAATAGGATGAGAAGAATAGGGAAAATTTGGTTAAGTTCCTAAATTTTAAAATGCATTACCCTAGTAAAGTAAATGAGGAATATGAAACCCAAGTCCAAGCCTGAAACTTCAGGCACTCCATAGCCTTTCGACAGTCCGCATAGGGTCAAGCTGTTGGTGGAATCTGGCAAAAGTGAAGAGCTTAAAGTGAACCTATCCTTTGTCATCATGTCATTCCCTGAAAATTCAGATTCAATCTCACTATATCCGCAGTATTGACACTCTGTTTACTTCATGCATAGCAAAAGTGAAGATTTGGGCTGTTGTCTGATCTCTTTGGAACGAGGTTCCTCTCTCTCTCTCTCTCTCTCTCTCTCTCTCTCTCTCTGTGTCTCTCTCTCTCTCCCCCCCCCACCCCCCCAACAAAGACACAAGAACTCAGGATGGAAAGCTGGGGATGAGATCCCTGTCTAAGCAGCGCCTAACCTCATTCCTCCCTCCCCCATCGAAAAGGATCCAAGAGAAATCTTCACCTACTTCTGCTTTTTCGATTCTAACTTCCAACGTGCTTAAGGGCTTGTCTGTGTATGCGTGTGTGTAGTTTCTTCCCAGACATTCAGTAAAAAGAAAAGTGCTACTCTTCCTCTTTCAGCCAAACTTCCTGTTCAGAGTCTTCTCTCCGAGCTCATCTTAAAACAGCTCCCGCCTCAACGGGACTCGAAAAGAGAGAAGGGCTATTGCTTTTAGAGTTTTGAAGCTGTGGTCCCTGAGAAGGGAGGGAGGAAAGGAGAGGAAGCAGAATGGAGGGGGAGGAGAAAATCATTTTCAGCCAGATCTGAGGGGGCTGGACGCAGCCCCTTAGTACAGGAAGGTTTAGATGGAAACGCGAAAGGAGGGACACGACCGTGCCAGCCACCCCGCCTGGGGTCAGAGGTCTGAGTGATGGAAGGTGCTTTGCAAGCACCAGCTGGAGAGCTGTTCCCTCTCCTGTCAAACTTGGGCAATCGTTCCCATAGGCACCACCCAAAAACACACACTGCTGTCCCCTCCAGGCGCTAAGCAGCTCACCCCGTTCCAACTTCGCGGCTCCGAAGCTGGCTCCCAGCAAGTCCGAGATCCGCCTGCCAGCCTCAGGCACTCCTCTCCCTTTCCCCTCCACACCCCCGTCTCCTATGCGCTGGAGGGCTCCGGGAGCGCTCATTTACCTGAAGGCGGCCGCTTTCTGCTGAGCCTGCTTACTGCCCGGTTAAACATCTCCAGCTGCCGAGGCGAGACCCGGGGCTGCAGGGAGCCGAGGCAGCAGTTGCAGCCGCGCGAGCTGGGGAAGAGCAGGAGGAGGTGGAGCGTGCGGCGCCCCAGCCCCAGTACGAGGCCCCCACCTCTGGAGGCGCCGCGTGGCGCGCTCAGTGCGCGGACGGCCCACTACGCGCTGTGCGCGCGGGGGCCCTTCCCGGGCTCCCTCGCCCCCCTTGCCCCCGCCCCTGGCTTTTCCCGCGCTCCTCTTTTCTCCTCCGCACTCCTCCGAAATGTGAGGATGGTAGTAGCAGATGGAAACTTAACCTCCCCTCCCACCAGCACCCTCGCCTGGATGCACTGCTGCCCACCCGTGCGGCGCTGGATCCAGGGCAAGGTGCACCGAAGAAAGAAGGGCTAACGGAAGGAAGAGAGAAAGGGAGGAGAGGGAGCTTGAGAAGGGTGTGGGCACTGAAGGAAACAGAGCTCCAGATGTTGAGCTTGGAGCTGCTGCTGCTGCCAAGCTACACTTGAGTAGAGTACCATTCTCCCGCTCCTCCTTCAGTCTCCCCGAGGGTGTCCTAAGGAGGGATGGGTGAGGACAGCTGTGAAGTCTTGACACCTGTGAGTCCCCTTCTGTTCCGATTGGTCCGAGATTAGGAGCTTCTGCCCTATTTAAAACCCCAGGTTTTGTATAGAAGAATAAAAATTAGGAAGGCACCTTATTTGAAGTAGTTATAATCAGACTGATGAACTGATAAAACTAAGACATGTGAGTTCCAGTCTCAACACAACTATGAACCGATCTGAGACCTCCGGGGTATACTTTGACTTGGGGTGGGGATGTGGGGCGAGGGAAATTTGGTTTTCTCCATAAAATGAGAGAATTGGACAAGATGATCTTCAAGATCTCTTCCAGATCAAAAATGTTATGGGTCTTACCATTTTGGTAGTGTTCATTAGAATCTGTTGTAAATACTCTCTTCTCTTTGACCCCTTACTCCATTTGTTTTTGTTGTTGTTGTTGTTTGTTTGTTTGTTTTTGTTTTTTTGACTGGGATCTGTTTATTGACCTCCTGGCTAAGAAACTCCCTCTACCAATGAAGAGGGCAGCTGCTCAGCAAGGCATATTGGATAGAATCCCAGACTTGGAGTGCAGAAAATGTGAGTTCAAAACCTACCTCACACGATTTCTAACTGTGTGACCCTTGGCAAATCACTTAGCCTCAATTTCTCCATCTGTAAAATGGAACTAGAGAGAATCAATGAGACTATTTTGGTAACTTGCCTTGCAAATCATTAAGTACGTTCTATCTTTGTGTCTCCAGTGTTTAGCACAGTGCCTTTTACATAATAAGAACTGAATCAATTTTTATTTATTGGAAGCATAAGGAGTTTTGCCTGGAGGCACTGAAAGGTTCAGTAACTTGTCTGGCTGGAAGTACCAATATGTGTCCAAGATGAGAGATGAGCCTGGGTCTTCCTGATTAGTGTGCTGGCTCTCTAATTGATCACTCAATTAGATCAACTCAAAAGTTCTTGTTCTCGGACACAGTATTTTCATTTTCTTTTTCCACCTCTCTCCTCTCTTCTTCCTCCCTACTCTCCACTCCATAACTAGAGGCAAGACTTGAGAAGCAGTAACTTTAGATTCCTGTAGAACTGGGGAATTTGCAAAGCATTGAATGTTCCTTTCATCAGCTCCTCACAGCAACCCTGTGAGAAAAGAACAGTTAGCATGATCCCCATTTCACAGATGAAGGTGCTGTGGCCCAGGGAGGTTAAAAGACTCATTTAGTGTATCACAAAGCTCTTCAAAGACAATGACACTGCAGTTGCAGGAGTTTGATAACAGACAACCCAGGTGTCCCGGCTTCTTATCCACTGCTCCTTACCCTATTTTACATAATGTTTTTTTTAAAGTATCTTGTTTTTATTAGACTTTTGTTCTTATGTCAAATTTTTATGCAGTATTCCTACCTTCTTCACCTTATGCCTTGGATAGACCCGATTGTAATTATGAACACCTTTTATATAGTATACCTTTTATATCCACAATGTCAAGCTGGTGTCTCATAGAGAGGAAGACCTCCATTCAGGTCCCACCTTTGATATATACTGGCTCTATGACTGTAAGCAATTCATTTAATTTCTCAGTGCTCTGGACAACTCTCTAAAAACTTTTAAGTTATAGGAAGAGTGCAGATCTGTATGAGTAGAGAAAGTTTCCTTACCCTGGATTTCCCTATACCAATGAAATCACAGGACCGGTCTCTATATTGTGCATATTGTTTTTAAGTGATAGTGTATCCATTCAATTAACAAATGTTTACTAAACATCCATTATATGTTAAACACTGTACAAAATAAATAACAGTCCCTGCTCTCAGGAGCTTACAATCTAATAATAATAACAATAATGCCATTCAATTCAAATAGTGCAAAGTGTTTTGGTAATTAGAGAAGGGAGACATCATATTTAACTTGTAGGTTAAGAGGTAGTATGTCAAGGAAGACTTCATAAAAGAGTTTGCATCTGAACCTGGCCTTGAAAGATAAGGAGTGGTTGGACAGAGTGGATTGAGAGGGCAGGGGAAGTCGAGGGAATAGGACAATTCCAGCAGAAGGAGTAGCACTTGGAATGGCCACAAGCCACGTGCCCAGGTGATAGTAAGTTTGTCTGGTATGTACTGTGAGAGGTTTAGAGAGGGCATAGCATCATAGATTTAGAGTCAGAAGGGACTTTAGAGGCCAGCTAGTCTGACCTCCCCACCCATTTTATAGAAGAGAAAACTGAGACACAGAGAGGCTAAGTGACTTGCCCAGGGTCATAGCTAGTGTATCTGAGGCAGGATTTAAATCCAGGTTTTCCTGACTCCAAGTCCAGATCTCTATAACCTGTACCAAATTAGGGCCAGGTTGTAAAGGGCCATAAATGCAGCATACAGTGTTTAGAATTTGCTCAGTAGTTAAAGGGGAGCTATTAAATTCTTTTGAGCTAAGGAATGATACCTTAAGAGTATTTTGCTTCCACAGAATATAAGAAGCTGTACAGAAGAATATGCATCCCACTAGGAGGAAGCTAGTGGCACAGTGGATAGAGTGCTGGGTCTGAAATCAGTAATACCTGAGTTCAAATCCAGCCTCATGTTTACTAGCTGTGTGACCCTGTGCACACCACTTAACCTCTAACTGCCTACCTACCATGGAAGATTGTTGTGAGAATCAAATAAAATAATATTTGTTAGACAAAACAAAAAACCACAGCACGAACAAACTTAAATGTGCTCACACTCACATGCGCGCGCGGGCGCGCGCGCACACACACACACAATTAGTAGCCTTTGACATATAGTAGGCGCTACATAAATGCTTATTCTCTCCCTTTCTAAGTGCTTAAATTCTAAGGCCATATGTCTTTGAACTATTAAATGTTCAGGATCAAATTTTTGCTTGTTTACACCCTTGAAAAAACACGGGAACACCTAACTCACATTGATATATATTAACTTGATGTTTGTGGCTTTTTAGCTAAAATGTTCCTAAAAGGGGTGAGGAGGCAGGACAGATGCTGTTGCCGCCGCTGCTGCTTCTACTGAGAACTGTGAATAAATTCGCTTTTTTAGTGCCTCAACAAGCTTGATGCTGGACCAGGCAGCCACAGTCCCTATTTCCTCTCTCCCGTGGCTATTTTTAACAACCATGAGACACACTGGTCTTTGGTTTTATCTCTCCATGTCAGAATTTCAGGAGGACGCTAAGTCACAACCCTGACATCAATTACTCTGCAGGGCTGGTGTGGGTGAGCAAGAAATTGAACAGCTGATGTAGGAATGCTGGAAGTACTTTTTTTTTTTCTAGGATTAAGATCCAAAGATTTCTCCAAAAGGTTTGTTTAAACATTTAGAGTTTTGGGGATAGGAGAGAAGGAGGAAAAAGTAAAGGCTGCTGTCATTAATATGTTTGTTAAAGAGCTGTAATTAAATTAGACAGTGCTAATGACCATATATCTTATTTATAATAAGTCACTTGGAATGTACTTTCCTCAATACAGAGCCTTGTAGAGGCAACAGTGCAAATTTTATTATCAAATGAGATCAGGTACATAAAGTGCTTTGTAAACCTTAACACACTATACATACATGTCAGCCATTATTAACTCCATTTTCCAGATGGGGAAAAGCACTAATACATGTCAGTTATTATTAACACCATTTTTTAGATGGGAAAACTGAGGCCCAAAGAGGTTAAGTGTCATGCCCATGGTCACCCAGCTAATAAGTCTTGGAGCTGGGATTAGTTAGGATCCAATTTTCCTGATCTCAGGTACTTTAGTCTTACTATTGCGCCATTGTTGTTCATTCATTTCCTACTGGAGTGGTTTGCCATTTCCTTTTCCAGCTTATTTTACAAATGAGGAAACAGGCAAACAGAGTTAAATGATTTACCCAGGGTCACACAGCTGTTAAGTATCTGAGGCCAGATTTGAACTTGGGAAGTTGAGTCTTGACTCCAGGCCTGGCACTCTATCCACTGCACCACCTAGCTGCCCCCTATTGTACCATATTGCCTCTCAAATACAAATTCATCTTTTAAACTTTTTTCTTTTATTCTAAACTTAATAAACAACAAAGAGAATGTGTGTGTGTTTGTGTATAACAGAAAAAGTGATTCCACATGAAACTGCAGTTCTCTTATATAAAACTTGCATTTTCTTTTTAAATAGCATAAGATCAACCTGTAGCTTTCTCTCTGTTCTTTTCTTCATTTTAAAAAAGATGTCTCAATGGCCCTCTGTTTTGTTTTGTTTTGTTTTTTTTTTTGCTACCCTCAGCCTCTCCCTTTCCCTCTCCCTCTCCCTCTCGGCCCTTTTATCAACCCTCCCTCCCCCACCCCCACCATCTGAAAAGAAAAAGAGATGCAAATTTATCTTGTTTACTGCTAATTTTCTCTGGTCTTATTTTTATAGGAATACCATGCCTATTGTCATTAACTGTCTATGGGAGAGAATCATAATGCTAGGCAAAATTATGTTAATGGACAGTTGTCTCAATGATGATACCTGAGGAATGTGATGATAGGAGGATTTGGTTATACTTTATTAATGATGTTATTGGAAAAGAACACTGCTGGGGGTTAATGTCATGCAAAGTATGCCTGTGATTTGGGAAAAGGGGGAGGGATTTCAAATATTTGGGACCCATTTTTAAATTATTTTGAAAGTTGAGCTGTAGGAAATTCCATTGGAATTTGGTAGTTCCCAAATTCCCAAGTACCCAAAGAAAGTACCCAAACCTAAGTATCCTGCCAAGGGATTTCATTAGGAACATTCCAAATTAACTGCTCTTCTCTTTCCCAAGAACTGGCTATGTGGGACTTCTCCAGTAGATTTTTCCTTCTTTATAGTATTAATATTGGTGGAGTCTTTAAACAGTGGCCCTTATCTCATAATAATCTAAATAACTGTCAATGCTTATAGGCCTGTTTTATCTTCATTCATCCTTTTTCCCTTCTTTCTTTTCTCTTCCATTTGCTTGAGGTTTTTTTGTTTGTTTGTTTCATGAGGGATTTGCTTTTCTGCCATTTCTTACCCCCTTCTTTGTCTATTTGTCTTTGCCTCTAAATTGTCATTTATTTTTAGTTACACTAATTGCTATCTCTCTAAGCTGTTCTCTCTCCCTGCCTTCTCCCCTACCCCCTCATCTGAATTTTTCACTGATTCATTCTTACTAGGGAAAACTTTCCTCTATATCTGCTTTTCTGGACCACACCCTCCCCTCATTCCATTCTTTCAACTGAATTTATTAAGTGTAGCATTAGGTGCTGGTGGGGTGAGGAGGAAGAGAAGATTCAAAAATGAACAAGAAATGGTCCCTGCCCTCAAGTTGCTTCCTTTTGACTGGGGGAAATGAGACAACTAACTACAATACACTCTTTTTAAATTTTTTTATTTCCCTATTCTTTGTTGTTGGGGTTTCTTTTATTGTTGTTATTGTTCTTTTATTTTCACTCAACTATGCATCTGCCGTCCTGCCGGGTTTCAACTCATCCAGACAAGATGCCCCTCCCAGGATGAACTTCATTGCTTCTAAACTTACCACCATGTTGCTAACTCAGGCCTTGATTGACCCCACCTCCCTCAGCCTCCTCTCCCCTCTGATTGGAAGGCTGGAGGGTGGAGTACCAGATGCCTCCAAATGCCTTCCTTTATAAAGGGCAGAAATTGGACTTTGGGTCACTTTATTCTGCATCTGCTGTCCTGCCTGGTTTCAATTCCACCAAACAAGATGCCTCCACATGAGATACCCCCTTTCCTGACTCCTCTTATTGTTGTCTCCCACCACTAGATTGTAAATTCCTTGAAGGAACTGACCTGCTCCTTAATTGTATCCCCAGCACTTAGCACAGTGCCTGGAACTTAGTGGATACTTAAGGGCAGCTAGGTGGCACAGTGGATAAGAGGGCTGGGCCTAGAATCAGGAAGATTCATCTTCTGAAGTTCAAATTTGGCTTCAGACACTTATTAGTGTATGACCCTGGGCAAGTCACTTAACCCTGTTTGTCTCAGTTTCCTCATCTGTAAAATAAGCTAAAGAAGGAAATGGCAGACCACTCCAGTATCTTTGCCAGGGAAATCCCAAATGGGGTCATAAAGAGTCGGACACAACTGAACAACAATAAATGTTTATTGAATTGAATTTCCCTAACCCAAAATCTTCCTTCAGCCACTATTTCCCATTCTTCTCTATGTTTTTCTCACTTAAAAAGTCATGTTTGCTTACTATATTTCAAAGTACTCTTCCCAAGGGTTGCATGTTATTTTTTACTATAGAGATATAGGAAAAGGAGTTGTTAGAGCTGGAAGATAAAGAGCAAACCCCAAAAGACATGATTTTTAATTGAGGAAATTAAAATATACACAGACACCATTCTTTCCCTCATCTCATGCCACCATAGGCATTGGTTGTGGGGTTAGGGTAGGGAAAAGTATATGAAGAGTTTTAATAATAGCTAACATATAGCACTCTACATACATTATCTCCTTGAGGCTTACCACATCCTTGTGAGATAGGTGTGACTATTTTATATTTTATTCTCATTTTATAGATAAAGAAACTGAGGCTGAGAAAGGTTAAGTGACTTGCCTATAGTTCCAGTGCTACTAAGAAGCTGAGGCAGGCTTTGAATTCAAGTCTGCCTAACTTTAAGGCCAGCATTTTATTTACTATGCCAAGCTCACTCAATTCCAGAACTCAGAAATATCCTGCAAACTTCCCTTATGCCTGATGTTTACCCTTATTCAGCTCCAACTAGGAATGGAGTATGCTGTGATATTTAAAATATGATTGGAACAACAGGCAAGTTTGGGTTACCACAATGCAAAGGACAAGGAGATTGCTACATGGTGGCCTGGCTGAAACCTCCATATGACCCGCAAGAGGAAGGTTGAGATCAGCCTTTACCCCCATGTTTTGGTGCTGAAGGACTCACACTGAGGTGACCCCACTTTTCCTTTTGTTGTCTTGCCAAGGATGAGTCTTAAATGGTGGGACTAATGATAAGTGAAGACACAAAGATACAAATGGTCAGGAAGTACAATGCCTAAATCCTCACATTTGTAGTCTCTCACTGAACATGGAATTCTCCTCTTTCCAAGAGCAGGAATTTTAAACCCTGATATGCTATCCCAGTTCCAAAGGAAATAATTACATTCTTATAATGATAACAAGTAAACTTATATAGCATACTTTCTCCAGAAAGCTGATCCACATACCTAATTACAAGTAATCCTAAAAGAGGAAATAAGGAAACAGGCACAGGAGTGTAAAAAAATAAGTTAAGAGAGTTTATTTTTAAAATGGTAGCCAGCTCCACCCTATCCAGTCCTGAAGAAACCTAATTTGGGCTACTGTAGTGTCTACCCACTGACTGCAACAGGAACAGTGGAATGTTAAAGGTAGGAGGGGCCTCATTCCTCTTGGAGACGGTGAAACTGAGGAATAAATAGTTAACATCATTCTCTTATAAAGGAAAAGGAAAATGTTACTTCTACAAATACCTTTTCCTGTCTTTTATCTAAATGGGCAGTAAATGTCACAACAAAGAAAACCATTGGGGTTTAATATAAACAGGTTTTTTGTGTTGGATTTTTTTTTGAGTCGAAGTCCATATTTGGAGTCTATCTATAAATACCTATTTTATGTGTTGAAAGGTTCAAATGCTAGCCTTCCTTGTGTAATGAAAGATTTCTACTTTGCAGAAGGTCAAACATTCAAAACCTCACAGATGGTAAGGGTAAGTAAGGTTGCCCATGCAAAAAGAACTACCTTGAAGATAAAACTGTTCTAAAAGTTTGTATTACACACTGAAGACTAATTTAATTTAACAAGCATTTACTGGATACCTACTATGGGCTAAGCACTGTGCTAGGTGCTCCAGCTATAAAGATAAAAAATAAAGCAGTCTCTGTCATTGAGGATGTTCCATTCTATGGTGGGAAGACAACACGAAAACATATAACTAAATGAAAAATACATGAAAACTAATTCCAATGAGGGAATACAAACAACTGGAGGGAGGGGGATCAGAAAAAGTTTCACATAGGAAGTGGCTCCTGATCTGGCCTCTGCTAGAGCTAGGAATTCCAACAGGTGGAAATATGGTTGTATGATAATATATCTAGAGCAGGAAAAGACCATTAGTCAATTCCCCTAATTTTATCTACTAGGAAGCTAAGGTTCAATGAATTTAAACGAATCACCAAAAGTCACCCTTTGTTCACTCAGTGGTAGCCAGTGGTAAGAAGGGAAGGAAACAAATATTTAGTAAGAGCCTACTATGTGCCAGACACTGTGCTAAGTGCTTTAGAAATATCATCTCATTTGATCCTCACAACAATCCTGGGAGGTAGGTGCTATTGATGGAGTCTAGCCACTGTCCCCAGACCCAATATCCCAATTTCCTCATATGCCTTGCTGCCTCACTAGAATAGCAGGTGTGCCCATGATCTTAACTACATCATCCATCTAGTCTCAGATAGGACCACAATAGCCAGCCGATCAGAAACCAGCACCAATAGGATGCTTAACCACAAATCACAGAAGGAGCTTTCCCTAAGTAGATGCCTGCACAATAATAGCAAAGACTGTCCTTTAGGTGAACTTTTGATGTAGAGAGGCTTATTATAATATCATTATTATAGATTAATATCACCACTCCCCATGGGCTTTTCTGTATTCATTCTAGATAACCACACACAGTTCCACCAAGGTAAGGACCCCCTCCTATATTTTAATATTCATATATTCTGTAATGTATATTCATATGATCTGTTATATAATTGCATCATTTGTTCTATAAAAATCCCTTTTTTGCTTTACCAAGCTTCTAGCTCCTCTAAGGAGCCTAGCCTGCTGAGAGAGCCTAATCTTCAATAAATATCTTTGCTTGGGTTGGAGGTGGTCTGAGTCTGTGAATTATTTCAAGATAACACTGCAACACACCTTGATCCAAAACACTGTCATTGTCTCCATTTTACAGTTCAGGAAACTGAGACCAACAGAGAACTTGCTTAGGGTCACCAGGCTAGCAAATGCCTGAGGCTAGGTTTGAACTCAGGTCTTTCTGACTCTAGGCCTAGGGCTCTATCACTGCACCACCACACTGCCCCTAATAGAAGCACTTGTAGGCTATACTGAATATTCTCTTTTTATTCTCCACTTTACCTCCCACCTGGGCAGCTACTACTCGGCTTCTGAGTGCATGGCCCCATCGCGGCCTCTGTCTCTGTTGCATCTATTCTTCCCTCTTTCCCATGACTTAGCATGGCTTTGATCTTCTAAACTTTGTAAGGTTAGAATGGTGAGCCACCAGAGATCCGTGAGCTGGAAATTTACCAGAAGCTAGAGAAGTAAAGTCTGGAGTAACCTGTTTGACCTGGCACAGGTTAAAGGCAGATAAGAAGGAGCTACCAAAACACATCCATCAACTATGCCAAATTCAGAAATGAACTTGTGGGGCAAATGCTATATGGAAATTGCTTTAAGTCTGAATTAACTCTCCTTAGAGACCAAGGTGTTATAAGGGAGAGTGTGGGCCACAAATGTTGGGAGAATGCTTATAGTAACTTTCTTTCTTGATATATCTGTATATTAAATATCCATTTGTAGGAGCTAATTGATATTAATTGGTTACATGAAACTGGGGCACTAACCAATGGTGGTAAACATTAGGAAAGGCACACCAGAATGGAGGTTTCAGCTGATAGAATTAGAGAATGATACACCCAACCCCTAAGGGGTACCTCTAGAGCCCTGAAGGGGCAGTGCTGCCTGCCTCACTCTGGTCCACAGTCTCATTACACCCTTAATCCACAAGGCCAAAAGGAGAGATGACTAAGATCATGTTGAAGACCTTTGACACCTCAGCCGTGTATGTTGCTATTCAAGTTGGGTTCTTTCTCTATGTCTCTGGCCATTGTGGATGCTGGTGATTATGTACCTATGAGCTATACTGGTAGGCCCATACTGTGCCCATTTATGAGAGTTTTGCTACCATTCATCTGGACTTGGCTGGCCATGACTAGACAGACTTCATCATGAGGACATAAACAGAAAGAGGGTGCAGTTTGAGTACCATTGCTGAAAGGGAAATTGTTCATGATATCAAGAAGAAGCTGTATTATGTTATCCTAGACTTTGAACAGAAGATGGCTACTGACGGTTCTTCATGGAGAAGTGCTTCTCAGTAGCCAGGTGCTCACCACTGGCAATTAAGGGTTTGGATGTTCAGAGGTTTTCTTCCAGCCATTCTTCCTATATATACCTAGATATAGATATGCACACACATATGTGTATATGTATACATATATGTATATATGTGCACACACCTGTATGTACATATATGTATGTGTGTGTGTGTACACACAAACACACCAACATAGAGTAATTGCTGACAGAACACTGACAGAAATCAAAGCCCTGGCACCTAGCACAGTGAAAATTAAGATCCCAGCTCCCCCTAAATGTAAACACTCAATGTAGCATGGTAGCTTTATTGACTTCTCTCATTATCTTCCAATAGATATTGCTCACCAAGCAGGAATCGGATGAATCTGATCCATCCATTGTCCAAGCAAATGCTTCTAAATGGACTGTTAATAAATACATAGTATTTGCTGCATTAGTATTCACAAAGTATGAATTTGCCCTGGCAAATATACACCTCATGTCAACCTCATGAAACCGGAATAACCCTTCTTTGAAAAGAAACATTATTGGGGAAATTTGTATCTGACATTAGACAAATATGAGCACTTATTAGGTTACTGAACCATTACTGATTTGACCTCCAATTGGATTTGACCTTATATTCAAGTGTTCTGTTCGCTTACATTTTTGTTGTTGTTGTCGTTCAGTCATTTCTCAGTCACATCTGACTCTTCACGACCCCATTTGGGGTTTTCTTGGCAAAGATACTGGAGTGTTTTGCCATTTCCTTTTCCAGCTCATTTTACGATGAGGTACTGAGGTAAATGGGGTTAAGTGACTTGCCCAGGATCACACAGCTAGTGGCTTGAGGCCAGATTTGAATTCCAGGAAAATGAATCTTCCTGACTCCAGGCTGAGCACGCTAACCACTGGGGCACCTAGCTGCCCCCATTTACATTTTAGCGCACTTTAAACACATCATAGATGTAATCCCTGATACAGGTCACTTCTTGTGAAAGTTAAAACTAAAAGTTAACTCGTCCATAGAGAATTAGCTTGGAAATATGGCAATGTAATTCTTTGGCTCCTTGACACATCTGTTTTATAGTTTAATTTCTGTAGGGAATCAGGTATCAATAGGGTATCTGAAGGTCAGATTTCCAGTATCTAAAAGAGCTGATTTTTCCCAAATTTCTCTCCTATGGCCAGCAAGAATGAGTTTATTAATGAGCGTTACATTTTTGGTGCCTTAGGAACAACTGCTTTGTTATTGTTATTGGTCTCCCCCCTTAACTCACTGTTTCTGCCCAGTGTTATTCAACCCCAAGCTGCAAAAACATTTTGGATTTGTAGTTGTATACTTGTGCACCTGGAGCAGATGGGGTGTTCAGGAGGACTAGCACCACTGGTATGAGGGCTTGCCAAACCCTTTCAAGGCTGTTCATCCACCTTTGGTGTCCACCTGATTCACCCAGCTCTTACCTGTGGACTCCAAGATGCTGTAGCATGCACACTGGCCACACTCTGGTGTGTGGCAGATGGGATAAACCAGGTTGAAACTGGTAGGCCTCACTCTCACTAGTGAGTTAGGGGGATGTCTACCCCAAGCATGTGAAGACTTCTCCCAGCCATACGGGCAGGTGGGGATAACTTGTTCCAAGAGCCATAAACCTAGCTAAAGCACATGCTGTGGAGCTCTTTGAGCTTGGTCGGGCATCCACTGCATCCCCGGACATCATCAGTTATCCTGACTTATGTCTTGCCCTTGGACTTTGATGACTCTGGAAGAGCGAGGCTGACAACTGTGCAATTCTGCCTCACTTAAATTCAATTTACATAGAAGTCAATACATCATCTGTGATGTCATTGGCCCTATTCAAAAATAAAGGACAAACAAAAACATTTGTGCATCTGGTTAACTTAAGATTTTTTTTTAACATGGTGCCTTAATGTTTTCATATGACAGTAGAAAACTACAATTTTTAAGTGATCTTAGGAGTTGAGATAAATTATAATGCCCAATGCACACAAAAAATACGCATCAAAAGAGGGATTTGAGCCTGAGTCCTCTGATTCCAGAGGCCATGCCACACTGAGGAGGGAGAACGTTCCAGGCGTGAGAAATAGCCTGTGAGAAGGCCCAGAGGAGGGACAAGGGGATGTACAGCAAACAGCCCACTCCACTTTTGTATAGCTCTCATTTGTCAGGATGAGGAGAGAGTATAAGGGTAGGGACTAGTTGTAAGCAAACTTTCTGATGCTGAAGGGGAGATTAAAAGGCATTGGAGAGAAAATAAGACAACTAGAATCTAAGAGGGTGGTAACCAACTGAGAAACAGCTGCACAAATCTGCAGTATGTTAATATGATGGACCATTATTGTGAAGTAAGAAATTGCAAAAGATATTATTTCAGAGAATCCCAGGTATTATGCAAAGTGATCAAGAAAAACAATTTATACAAGGACAACAATATTGTAAAGAAAAATAACTTTGAAAGACAACTCTGCTTAATGGTAATTAGACTAACCATATATCAGTATGATGAAATATGTTACCCACTTCCTGATTAACTTAAGATGGAGAAGGACACAAATGTTTTTTGGACACCACCATTGGGTAGATTCCCTTTTGTTTGACTATGCTACTTACTTGCTACAAGGTTTGGTGTTTTCTCTCTCTTTAATTGTAGTTGGCGGTGGAAGAAAAGAGTTAGCAACAGTGATGCAAAAAAAATATTGAAACAATTTTTTAAGTATACAGAAAACAACAAAAGAAAGTTCAGAAGGGGGCACAGTTTTGAAAATAACATGGAATTCTATATACCTTTTGTTTTTTAAAGCATGGGTATGAAATAGAGATTCATGGTTTTACATACAATCCTCTTTTTGTGTTCTGCTATATATTAAAATGCTCTTTTTTTGATGTCTAAATTCAGAATTAAAAAAATTTTTAAAACATTAAAACATGAATGAAACTTGCAAATACATATGTGATTAGTTCTTAAATTTATACAACAGAAAATACACTTGCACCATTAACTTTTAAGGACAATGGAGGCAATTTTCTTTGGCTCCAAAGTTCTATATTAGTTTACTTTTATCTGATTAATTAAAAATTGTTAGTTGAAGTCTTATTGTTCCTGTCTTGGCAGAAAACTTTTGCATCTTAAAGAAAAAAAAATGCTGAAACATATTAAGTTTGTAGATCCAAAAGACTGGGGAGGGGGATGAGTAAAAAGTCTCACTCTAAATAAACAAAAACAAGTTTGCAGCCATCTGGGACAATAAGGAGAGCTATTGGAAAGCATCTACATCATTTCTGAGGAAATTTATGAAGCTTACACCTCTTGAAAGCAGTTATTTATTCCACACTGACACCTGGTACTCATCACCTCTAAGCACCAAAGACATTGCTTAAAAGAGTTTTACGCTTAGGAAGAAAACAGTGGTATCTAGTTAGCAGTACCACAGGATATGAGCAAAAGATTCCATGCATGAGTCTGACCATAATTAAAATTCAAACTGCATTTATCTTAGATAGAGATAATTCACATATATTTCTATAACTTCATAACATATTTGAGGTCTCAATTTTGAAACATTAGGATACACGCATTTTGTATTCAGCCTATGTTTCCATATGACTTTTGGGTAATAAGTAAAATTCATTTTTAGGAAGAATTTCTAGTTGCAAGAGTCTCTAATTGGAGCACATATTCACCTCGTCTCTCTCCACCTCCAACTAGATAAATGTTTGTTTGGTTTGTCTTTCTAGGATCACCAGGAATTCCTCTCATCTTGGGAAAAAAAAAAAAACAGCAGTAAATTTTCCTGTTGCAAGCATACCACATTTGACATTACAGGGTAAGATGATTTACAGATGTTTCGAAGATAAAAACTAACAAAATCATCATCTGCTAAATTCTGCAGCCCCTCAGCTCTGTATGACCCAGATTGATTATGGATCAATCAACAAGCATTTATTAAGTGCTCACTAGGCCCTGTGCTGCTACAAATTAGGGAAACATCCAAATAAGAAACCAAGACGGTCCTGCCCTTCAGTAGCTCGCATTCTGGTAGAAGGAATACATATGTTCACAGCTATAAAGAGAGATAAAGGATAGGGGAGAGGTAGGGGGAGGGAAGACAAAAGCCCTAAAAATTGGAAGAATCAGGAAAAGGTCCTTCAGGTGCTGGCCTGAGTAGGTCCTAAAAATACAATACAGTTATTTGGTCTAGAACTACTTCACGTTTTATTCAACAATCCAACCAGGCCATCTCATCATCTGCCTGGCATTGCTGGCCTGTTCCTATTCATTTGGATCAGCACCCTACATATCAGACCTGAAGCCCACACCTTCATATTTGGGTCTTCCAAAATTCAGCTCTCCAGCCCTGAAGAAATCAGTCCACTCCTCTTTGGAGCTCCTCCCCTAGAGTCTAAACTAGTTGATTGGTAACTGAGTGTAAGCTAACTAACCCACTTAGTCCGCTATATCTATTGGCTGACCCTAGACACCAGACCATATCTCAGCAGTATATTCCATCCCACCAAAGCCCCAAATGATCTTACCATCTACCTCCCCTCCCCATTTCTTTCCACATCAGAACAAAACACCCCTTCCTGGTCACTACTCCTCTATGTGTGGTCTTCCCCTATTAGAATGTCGACTCCCTGAGGGTAAGAAAGGTTTTTTAAAATATATGTATCCCTCACACAGCACAGTGCAAGGCACATAATAAATACTTAGTACATTTTAAAAAATTCATTCATCAATTTATTTCACCCATCACAGAAAATGCAGAAGATGCCAAGGGCTTGCAAGGCCCATAAACAAATACAGAAACCTAAAGCCTTAGTTCACTAAACTGTCTCTGGAAAGTAAAGGCACTTTGGAGGCTGTTTAACCAACCCTCCCCAGTCACCTCAGCCCTTCACTATCTAGGAAAGTCACCACAACAGCAAGGATGGCAAGGTCGAGATCTCTTTCCCACCCCCATTCCTCAAGACCCCAGTCTCCCTGGTAACTACTCAAGGCTGGCTGGGAAAGTCCCTGTCTTGTCAGAATCTGGCCATGTATAACCACTGGCAATTATACTATGTGCTTCCACAAAAACTCTAGTCACTAACCTGTGCTCAAGAAAGAAAACAGAAGGGAAAAAAAATAGCCAGGAGTTTGAGGTCCACAAATTCCCTCACAGGCCAACTGGCAAGCATGTCACCTTGGACATGTCTCCTCTTGCCCTTCATCATTACTGCTGTTGATGATAGAGAGAAATCCCCTGTGGTCACACCAGCTCTTTCCCTCTCAACAGTACTGTGAGGTAGGTCACACCACAACTCCCCTTCTTCTGCATTTCGTTCTGGAAATCCAACACCACCTTATTTCTTAATTACAAATGCCCAATTATTTACGATCTTCTTACTGGAGGTCTTTGCTACTTAATCTGAGTTTCTTATTGTAAATTGTCCTTTCTGTTCACTGATATCCAGCCCTTAACTGGTTACTTAAATCTATTCAATAATACACCCCCACCACCAGAGCATTCTTAGTATTTAAAAAAACCAAAACAAACAAAAATCCGGCTTCAAAACCAAACACAACACTTACTAGCTGTGTGACCCTGGGCAAGTCACTTAACCCTAATTGCCTAAAAATAAATAAAATTTTAAAAATCCTTAATGCAGATCATTTCCCTCCTAAAAATAAAACAAAACAAAACTGTGATTGGCAGACATCTGTCACAAAAGAATTTATTGAATTCCAATCCTGTGTACTTTGTCAGCCAATCATTTAAAGAGGCTTTAAAAGCTATTTGTACTTGTAAAACCATGCAAATATATCTTAATTTCCACAGCTGTGACTTCAAGGCCTCATTTGGGCACTGAGATGATCCTGGGTTCACCAAGCTGAAAAGGTTTAGAATCCAGGCCTGGGAATATATTATATTTGCCACATGAGAATAAGCTCAGAGATTCATCACCAGGTTGGCCACAGCATAATAAACTGTTTTGCCCAAAGCAACCAGCAGGCTATTGTAATAGTTCAGGCATGAGGAGTCCAGGCAGGCATAAAGGGCCTGCACCAGGGTGGTGGTAGTATTAAATAAGTGGTGTACATTCAAGAGATGCTGAAATGGTGAAGTCAACAGGTTCTGGCAGCAGTTTGGATATGGAGGGGTGGGAAGTGGGCAACAGTGAGATGACAACTAGGTTAAGACATTGTGGGGCTGAGAGGAGTAACCTAGCCGGTAACAGGGAAGTTTGGAAGAGGGAAGAGGAGGGAGAGGGAAAGAATAAGGTCACTTTGGGACATGTTGAGTTTAAAATGTCTACAAGACATTCAGGTTGAGCTAATAGGCAATTGGAGATATGAGACTGGAGGTCAGCAGAGAAATTAAGGCATTATAGGTAGATTTGAGAATCTTCAGCATAGAGATAACAATCCCTGGACAAAGCCCTGTGAGACCCCCAAGGTTAGTGGGCATGACCCAAATAGCTTCTAATTTTTATCTGACAACTTGATAAAGATCCAGCAAAGGAGACTGAGAAATACTAATATAGGTAGGAGAGCCTGGAGAGAGCAGTATCCTAAAAACACAGAGTATCAAGGAAAAGAGAGTGGTTAACAGCATCAAAGTCTGCAGAGATGTCAAGGATGAGAAATGAGAAAGAACACTGGATCTGGCAATTAAGAGATCAATGGTATCCCTGCAGAGAGCAGTTTTGGTGGAATGATGAGGGTGGAAGCCAGATGGTAGACAGTCAAGACAAAGGGAAGAAGAGAAGGAGAGGCATCTACTGTAGAGGACCTTCTCAAGTTCAGCCACAAAAGGCAGGATACAGGACAATAGTTAGTAGAGATGGATGAAGTGAGAGCTTTTTGAAGATGGGGGAAAAACGGGCATGGGTAAACAAATTATAGAGGGGGAGAGATTGAAGATGTGGTAGAAGAGAGATGACAGAGGAGGCAATTTGCTAGAGATGAGATGGAATGGGATCACTAATACAGGTAGATTTCAGTCAGGTATCTGACACCAGGCACAAAGTAGTCAAAGTTCAGGGGCTGATATGTGCAGGTAAACCAAAGTCTTAAATGTATGTCTTTCACAATAAAATAATAAGATTCAAATTCAACAAATTTATTAGCTCCCCACAAAGTCAAATGTCTATAATGAAAGATTTTAGAAAACCATCAGCACCCATTGTATTCTTGGACTGACTGGAATTCCTTTGAAATAAAACGTATCACCTATTCTTTTCCATAAACAAGTCAGGAAAACAAACCTCAATTTCATCCTCATACTGGCTCAAAATTACACGGCACTTTAAAGTCTGTAAATCACTCTGCATGTATTTTCTCAGTTGATCCTTACAATAACCCTGGTCATATTTTAGATTTGTCAATGCTACAAGCAAATTAAGATGAAACCTCAGTTATTTCCCTGAAAATGTCTTGTGGCATTGAGTAACCTATGAAACATAATATTTGTTTACAATACTCCAATAGGCAAGTAAACTACACTTTACTAAAGAAAATGTATTAAAAGATATTTAAGAGGGAACATTAGGGTCAATAATTAAGAGGATAATATTTATTACTGGGAAATAGTGTTACTGTCACCTAATACAATCAAGTTTATATATATTTTTACACTTATCAATGTTATCCCCATCATCCCATATCTAATCCAAGATGGCCTCACCTCTCTGCAAAGGTATGCAATATTTAATTCAATAAGCATTATCAAATGCTTACTACGTGCAGGCATTAGGGATATATATGTGTGTGTATATACACACACATACATACATACACATATACACAAAAAACAAGTCTCTGCCCTTATGGAGCTTATAGTGTGTGTGTGGGGAACCATATACATAAAATATAAAACACATGCAAAGTGAGGGGATAGGTTTCCTATAGGACATGGCATCTGAGCTGCCCTTTGAAGGAAGTTAAGGACTCTTAAGGCAGAGATGAGTAGGGAGTACATTCCAAGCACGAAAAATAACATAGAAATGCAAAAAGATGAGATGGAATGTCTTCTGCAGGGAACAGAAAGCAGGTCAGTTTGGCTAGACCATTGAGTACCTGAAGAATATCTTATAATAAACCTGGAAAGGTAAGGTAGAGACACATTGCAAAGAGCTTTAAAAGTCAAGAAGTTTGTCCTAAAGGTACAAGGGAGCCACTAGTTTCTTAAGCAGGGAGGTGTCGTGGGCAGAACTGTGCTTCAAGAATATCAATGTCAGGTAAATGGAAGCTAAACTGGTGTGAGGAAAGCATGGGGATGGAGTGATTAAATAGGGAACTTGCAGTTGTCTAGATTAGAGATAAGGAGTGCCTGACCTGGTTGGGAAAGGGTGGTTATGAATTAACAGAAGGATAGAGTGATATGTAGAAGTGGTAGAATGGTCTTGGCAACTGATTAGATGAGAGGAGAGAGGAGATGGTGGAAGATGACTCAGGTTGTGAATATGACTGGAAGGGGGTAGCATGGGGAAGAGATTTTAGATGGGGGGGAGAAATGAGTCCTATTTGGGGCATAAGTGGAAATATCTACAGAATATCTCATCTGAGATCTCCAATAGACAGATGGTGATATGGAGGGCCCTCAAATATACCCATATAGAGGGAATGGTCAAGGATGATGAGTCTGCAAAGGATATTAAGGAGCTGCCAGATAAATAAGATCAGTGTCATGAAAACCCTGGAACATGTTTTTCTTTATCCATCACATCTCCCTTCTCCACTCATATGAGGTTAATTGTGATGAATTCTAAATAAATCCCAACCAAGGTACAAGGAATTAGGTTACAATCTTAACAGTTTGGCTCTTAAAATTAATATAGCTGTACATGAAGTTAGTACTAAATATACACATTAATGTTTGTTTCCAGCATGTTAAAGTGTTAGATATTAAAATCTTAAAACTATTGAAATACTCATATACTTAATTTCAAAGGACCTGGGATCTCATTGTGGGTCATCTCATTTTCTGGCACAGATCACCACATATCCATGCTTTTTCATCCTATGTAATTGTTGTTCATATTTTCTTGTAGATCCTCCACAGGGCCAATGTGTTAGAGGTTTCAAATCTTTTTCACATTTCATGGGTACTAGTGAAGCATTGGAGCTTTACTTTATCCCTTGCTTGACATAATTGATCCTTTTCCAATCATAAATTTCATCAATGACATCTTTTACACTAGGAAAGTCAAACATGTGGCTCATAACACTCCTGAGTGTAGCCCAATCCAGATTAAAATGTAATCACGGAATATTTACAAATACAAATATATTAAAACACAGTAATACATTTTGCAGTCCATAGGGATACTTATTAACAAATTAGTGGCTCTCGTTTCTATTTCAGTTTGACCACCGTTTTACATCATTTCTTCCTTAAAACTTTGAAAACATGCTGTAATCTACCTGGGTCTATTATGCTTTTCTCCATTGCCCTTTGAGTCACCATCATAACCAGGAAGACAGTTGTCTTAAAAAATCAGATATCTGCACCAGGAGCAGCTTAGAATCATTAAAAGAAGTAATTTCCAAAATGCAATCCAGCTGACTCTTACTCCTATTCAATTTTGAATCCAATTCATTATCTATTTTTGCACATGCATAGACATACATAAAGATGTATTAATTTAATAGGCTGGCCGGCCAATTAGATGTAATCTGGGCATTACACTTTTTTTCTTATTTGTATTGTTAGTCTCACCTCTATGACCCTGTAAAGTTTGGGTGCTTGATGCAACTGGCATTTGATCTTACAAGCAGAGGCAAGACAACCAAGGGGTATACAAGTTTGGAACACAAACTTATTTGTAAAATAATGTTAAGAAGAATAGTGAAAGACTGCTAGCAGTATTACTCATAAAAAAGACGAAAGAAGAAATGAAAGAAAAGATCTAGAGCAGAAGTTCTTAATCTTTGTGTCATGGACCCTTTTAGCAGACTGCTAGGTAGACTCCTCATTTTTAAACGCATAAAATACACACATAAAATTACAAAGGAAACCAAAATTAAAAACAAAAAACCATGTTCACAGAAACTTCAGTATAATATTCACGTGTGACATACCATCATCCATGGATGAACCTGACAGGTCAAAAGAAAGCAGAAATATTTAAGATCAAGCACAGACTGAAGAAATCTGGGAGCAACACAACCTTGAAAAGCATCAAAGGGTTCGTTTTACAAAACCTCATGGAAAAGTTATCAAAAGGATAAAAGGAAAAATTTTATTACTACCACCAAAAAAAAGACCATAGAGACCTACATTACCATCTTTACAATTAAGAACTACATCTGAACTGAGGGTAGCCTAGAGAAAAAAACACAAGAAAGGAACAGACTTTTGTAAACAAATTTCTAATGCTGACCACATCAAGTCATACATTTGACCAAAAGGTACAGAAAATACTAGATCCTGTTGTTTAGTGATTACTTAAAAAAATGCACTTGACTTGGGAGAGCAAAACAGTCTTATAGACTTACAAGATTCCTCAATAACTGCAAACCCAGAGAATGGTTCAATGACCCTTCAATTACTAAAGTAAGGCACAAAACAAGATGTATGCTTATGGAGGCTGTTCACCTATCATGGAGTTTGCCTTGCATAAAGTCTAAATGGAAGATTCCCTACAGATGAAGAGGTCACCTACGAACAGATCAACAACTGCTCTTCAACTTTTATTCCTTCAGAGATGCCTGGAACATCACATGACGTTGTGATTTGTGTCAGTATGTGTCACAGGTGAGATTTAAACCTAAGCCTTCCAGACTTTAACATCAATTCTCTATCCTTACACCTTTCTGTTTCTCTATACTGACAGAGAACATAAAATAAAATCAAACAATGAAACAATAAAAAACACAAATATTCATTAAAATTATTTTGCCATTTCACAAACTTGAAAATTTGGATAATTTGCTATCGAAGTATATGTCTAGTTAGAGTTAGTAATTGCCTACAACATGGTCTTCTGTCTTTTTATACAAAGTGTTCTTCAAAGGGTCAAATAAATCTAAGGCATGAAGACAGTTCAAAAACAAAACACTACTGTATTTTCCAGTGATAGGTATTACTACACCTATTGAATCGATTGCTAAAAATAAAGAACTGTACACAAACATTCTATTCTGTAGAATGCTAAATAACATCTCAGCAAAACTGTTGCCTGTGCACAAGAATAAGGCAGACAATCCCATGCATGAGGTCCAAGGCAACCTAAACACAGCTGCAAGAGCTATATATAGTCAGCTTAGTCTTGACAGATTCTTTGTAAATGTACAATGACTTTTACTTTCCTCTAACAGCTGTCCACCAGCACTTCAGTTTTATTCAGGTTTAGTAAATTTAACAAGCTGACTTTAAGGTGATCAGTTAGGCACATTTCCCCAAAAGAAAATCTCATGCAAAATGACTGTTAAATTGTGAAAGGTGCAACCATCTGAATGCATTTTACTTAGTATCAAATCCTGGCACACGTCCAGAAAAATTATTGGAATACTAAGAAGAAAAACTGTTCAGTAAACACCTTCTGTTAGGTTTCCCTTTCACATTCTTGTATAAATACAGACTACAAAGGTTGAGTGAACACAATGCACTTTTCTCTCTACATCCAACATGTCTAATTTCCAACTTTACAAAAGTGTCAGTTTAACTTTTAGTTAGCATTTCATTTTAAAGCCAGATTAAGTCAAGTATTCCTCTTTCTACCCTACCAGTTCCATACACATAAATCTAATCTAGAGCAACATTTAGAAAATTCTTAATTCAGCACACTGATATACAATTTTTTTTAAAAAAGAGAGTTAATATACCACCATTGTATGGACTCAACTTACACCCAAATAGCAGTTCTTGAACTAAATGGGATGCATCCTGTCTGCACTTCACAGTTTTCACCAATATTATGAGTAGGAAATGCTCCTACTTCGTAATATTAAGGCATTTTAATATCATACTGGCTTATAAAATTTCTTAAATAACATTTAGGAAATTATGTAGAAATAATTGTTATTTACATGCTAATGCACTTTAAAAGTATTTGCTGCAACCTATTTAATATTCACAATGTATTAGATGACACATTTTCAATAGTGATATAGCAGAATGCTTCATACTTAAACAAATTTACTACTTCAGACTAATTAGAGTGAAAGGCAGACCCAATTGGTAAAAAGTTTAAAGTTACAGTATATTCTTCAAAGTTTTAGTTACTTTCTAGTACATTGAAAAATTTTTTAAAAATCTAACACTATATTTTCAAGTAGAGGTCCTCCCTGAGGCTGCCTGAATTATTTGTTAAGATTTGTTTGTAAACATTAATTAACAAGTACTATTAAAGTATATGAACATATTTTTTTATAAGTAGAGAAGACATTTCCTGAAAAAATTTTTGTTCCTCAGTTGCCAAACTCACCTTTTGTCTCCAAATACTAAAAGGATAAATTTTGTTCCAGTCACGGTCCAATTATCTTAACTTCTAAATTTTTGGAGTCTAAATAATGACATCTCATTCTGTTTGTTTTTTAAACTGAAAAAGTCATTTCAAGGGAGGACACAAAACCTCTATCACCCAGAGATTAAATTTTAGTTTGCTGACACTTACAGTTTTGCTTTATGAAACATATGTACCTAGAAATAAATCCTATATATCCTAACATATAAACAATAATGAAATATTTAGATTTGAGGGTAGAAAAAGGAAGAATTACAAATGACAATACAGAATAAGTCACTTGTCATACAGCCTAGTCTTTATTTAAAGACTTCTTTCAACCGTGGTTTACAGCTTTGGCATACGTAGGCTAGTCATTCAGCCACTAACTGCCAACGGTTGTAGAAATAAAGTCATGGTGGCATATAGGGAGTTAGTACTGGTAAATAAATTATCAGAGCAAAGAGAATGGCAGAGTAAAAACTATCACTATAATAAACCTCCACAGAAGTTTGACCTGAGGCTTTTTTGTGTACCAAAGGCAATCTTCATTGATGCTTTCATGAACACTAAAAAAAGGAAACAATCCTTAGCTTGAATTAGGATGAAGAAAGTAAAAACTCCTATCGTGTTAAGAAACAAATCAGCTAAACACTTAAGCCTGTATTAGTTTGTGGGGATGGGGAAGAAGGGGAAAATGTTATGTCACTTGGAAAAACTTCATAAAATAAAAACAGCTTAAATCATTTTCATTATAGCTGATCATGAAATCTTGTTCTTCATCCTAGATTAAGGCCATGGACACTTCATTCATGTGTCCATTTATAGTAATGAAGTTGTATGCTAAATGATTTTTTTAAAAAACCTAGAATATTGTTATCAATGCATACTGATGACAATAGCTAACATGGTTAAATATCTAAATTGTTGCTTTAAATTTATTTGGATACTTGAACTCAGAAGTAATTATTTAGAAGAAGAAAGTATTAAAAACTATCTAGCTGAAAGATTAAAACTAGGTGATTTAATAGGCATTTTTTAAAAATCCATATAATAAAAAGTTCAATTCTTAAAATTCAGTTAATTCTTTAAATTCCTAACTACAGAAAATAAATGATCCTCATTTCTCATTTGGACATTCTTCATTTAAAATATAAAACAATTTAAAAAAAAATACTATCCCTCAGGATATTTACCTTAACTGATTAAGTTTTATAACAGAAAAGCATAGCTGCTGACTAGTACAGCTCTTTTCTAACTTCTCCATTTCTAATTGAAATGAAAAAACTTGATCAATTTATCAGTTTGGACACAAGAGTCACAACTTGAACAAAACTTGAGGTCCTATGAATTTATAAGGAGAAATAGACTAGTTTGAGTTAAATGTATAACTAAAGGGAAAAGGAAAAAATACATTATAGCAACTTATAAAATTGCCTATATCAAACTATATCTTATATACTCTAAAACTTTAACTTTTAAAAACAGCAATTTGTCAGTACAAGTTGTAACTTACTTGACTGGTAAGCATTTTTTCTAGTTTTGGGGCTTCTGTCTCAACTGTATTCAAATACACAGGTGAAACATTTGCACCCCCTAGCTGTCACATACAATATAGACAGAACTGCCTAGTATACATTCCTGTTTAGCTATAAATTTGAGGCAGTTTTAGTCAATTTGTCTAGAAAATGATTCAGAAATAATCATCAATCTAAAACATCTTCATGATTTATCCATTTATACCCAGTACATAAACAATCCCACCTTCGTACAGGTCTATCACATGCAAACTACCCATTAAGAAATAAATTTTAAAAATAAGAAACATAACTCAGCAAACTGTTTCAATTGTATCTCCGTTTTCCAAATGGCATATTGAGTAATCCAAAATAGGATGTTTTCAACAATCTCTTATTTAAAAAATTCTTCAGCAAAATATTTTCAAAAATATTTTCAAAAAACTCCTCTAAAATTTTCGAAACACTCACTATACAACTTATAGTAACCCTAAAATACATTTACAAGGCTCTGAACCAAAGTATTTACATACCAAATAATAGAAAGCAAAATAAAATAAAAATTTAATGATATATTTAAATGCATGAATGTATTAAAAATTTATGAAATTAAGATTAAGGCTCTCTCCGAATAGTAATTTATGTAACTTTACATAATAACCAATTTTGGAAACATCAGTCTTACACATTTTTGTCAATCTACTACTTCTAAGCAGTAGAATATATTAAGTATTATTTCAAACAGATTGCTAATTCTATGTTTGAACATGCTTTTAAAATACTGTAGTTATTAAATATTTACAATGTGTAGTTTTCAATTTTTATGCAAAAGCCCAAGTGTGACTGCCTGACTTCCATATATACATATTTGCTAAAAATTTGCGTCCAAAATTATATGCAATATACTTCAATTTTAATAAGAAAAACACTTCTGATAGATGCCTAAATGTGGACCACAAATATTTGTTCATGCAAATCAGACAGTACTGTTCTTTTAGACTACGACGTTTCTATATCAAACTTCAGTTTCTTTGGGCATTCAGAAAATAATTAAATGCTCTAAAGTTACTTCCAGGGTATGTACTTCTTCTGAGTGACAATTGTCTTGGCTGAAATAATATTTGGTCCACCATTAAGAAAAAAGGATTCAAGATTTATGTAGAACTTATAAGTGATTCACTATATTTCCAGATCCCCAATTTTTCCATTTGGAACAGCGATACAAAACAGTGAAGACAGAACAGAAAAAAATGGAACAGTAATATAAGAAGCAAAATTCATAACCCACTTCTCTGCTGCTACTATATCAAAATTTGTAGTCAGAATCGTCTTTATTGACTTTATTTTTGTTTTTGTACACAAAGAAAAATCATGTTCATATCCATCATGAACAAAAACTTAAAAAGGCAGAACTAGAAGACATGTGTGTCCTTCACCAAAGCAAAGCTGTGCTAAAGGTTCCAAACATTTCCATTTTAAAAATAAATATTTCCATTTTCTGATCTCTACGTTCCTGTCTTCACAGAGTGTCACTGGAAACTGAAGCCTATCATGAATTACCCTTTTGTTTAAAGAGTCCCAGCTCACTGTGTTTGGTAACTCGCCATGCCATATCCAGCTTGGTTAGGTATTACAGGAGCAGCTTGTCCTTGGGCAGGCTGAGCACCAAATCCACCCATCCAGGCTGCAGATGGAGATTGGCTTTAAAGAAAGAAATGTTTCATTTAGAATTTATTTATAGGGAAGATTCAGAATCTAACAGTTCTTTGGTAAAAAAAAATTCTGTAGAACACACGTTTATTGCAAAATTTTAAAAGAGATGCTAATAAAAAATATACTTGCTCAACACAGGTATACAGTCATACAAAATAAAAAGATCAAACAAGGCAACAGAACCAAAGGAAAAAAATATCTTTGGGTTGCATGCCCTGATAATCTATTAAAAAAAAAAAAAGGTTTAAAATGGTGAAATTTCATATACACTAGAAGTCACATATAATCATATAGTACCTTTACTGCTTTGGGTATCTTGTACTATACAACCTCAAAGTACTGCACACACAGTGTAAAGCCTATAGGAAAAGGAAGGCTTAGAGTTGTCTGAGACTCAAAAACTTCCTAGCAACTCAGTACCCAAAGGTGGAACAGGTTGCCTCAAGGCCTCAGGAGATGGTGGCTTCCACTGCCCTGAAGATTTAAAAAAAAAAATGCAAAACAGCCACTTATTGGCTTTGAGGTAAGAGAGATGTTGAGAAGGTATTCCTATCCAAATACAGTTTGGGACTAGCTTGCCTTTGAGGTTCCTTCAAATTCTGAGATTCTGTGATATTGAAAGAAGCCCACAGTAATATTAGGGACTAACTTATGGGAGCAAAAAAACCCGACAATAAATGCTACATATTCTATTTGGTATCAGATAAATTTTTCTATTTATTTCATATACAAAGTAAAATCTCACTTCAGAACTACACAAATTGAGAAACTAACATGCAAAAATATCCAATAAAATAAAGACATCATGCTACCTTATGTCTTATAGATTATGTCACACAAGTGAAATCACCTGAACTTACAAGAATACACATTTATTCTAACCATGGCTAATAAGACTCAAAGTTAACATTGTGCAATGATGAGCTATGATAGACTTAGCTCTTCTCAGCAATACAATGATCCAAGACAATTCCAAAAGACTTTTGATGGAAAAAGCTATCCATATCCAGAGAAAGAACTACAGAGTCTGAATGAAGATCGAAGCATATTATTTTCACTTTTTTTTGTTTTTTCTTTCTTGTAGTTTTTCTCTTTTGTTCTCATTCTTCATTTACAACATGACTAATGTTGAAATATGTTTAACATGATTGTACATGTATACCCTATATCAGATTGTTTGCTGTCTTGAGGAGGAGAGAAGGGAAGGGAGGGAGGGAGGAAGAAAAATTTGAAACTCAAAAAGTTTTACAAAAATGAATACTGAAAACTATCTTTACATGTAATTGGAAAAAAAAAACACTATTAATATAAGACTCAAAGCTAACTGAACCTCCAAAAGGTTCTATCTTACATGACTAAACTATATTCCTTAAGAATTCAGAAGCAAGGGGCGGCTAGGTGGTGCAGTGGATAAGAGCACTGGCCCTGGAGTCAGGAGGAGTTGAGTTTAAATTTGGCCTTAGACATTTGACACTTACTAGCTGTGTGACCCTGGGCAAGTCACTTAACCCCATTGCCTAGCAAAAAACAAAAAACAAACAAAAAAAAAAGAATTCAAAAGCAGATGGAGTATAAGATCACCACAAGGTAAAGACATTGGTGACATTTACTTTAACCCTTTCCTACAGTCCTGACTAAACAGTGAATAATGGTATAAAATAAATATGAGGATTTTCAACTTCTTATGAATGGCTTATATTTGGCACTATTTTAAAACGTAATAAGTATAACTAGGAAAAAGGAAATCTGCCAAATCATTTACCACTTATGGATTACAGGAAACACTGTGTTAGGCAAAAAGGATAAAAAAAATCCCCATATCAAGCACATTGCTATAAAAGGTTTAATGTTTTCACTTTTACTACTACATAACTAACCAGCAACTCAAAAAAGTCAGAATAGACTCCATGGAAAGTATTATAAAAATATGAATAGATAACTTACTCAACTCCAAACCCTTGCTGATTCCATGCTTGCCCATACATTCCATAGGATGGCACTTGCCATCCATTTGCCATATATTGTCCATATTGTTGTGGATTTCCATATACCTGGCTCCACTGGCCCCACTGACTATAGTCAACCTAGGAAAAATAAACATCTTAGATGACATGTAAGAAATCAGCCTTACTTAGGATTTTGTGAGAAGACAGAAGACAAGAGATAGAACATACTGAATGAAGACCCTCACGGTACAGGGCACTGTTATTATATAAATTTTTAAAGGAACACCTATGAAAAAACACCAGCACTACTTCAAGTTTCTTCTCTTTTTAATAGCATTTAAAGACATTTAAAAGTGTTACTACGCTTTAGGTTTTTCATCAAAAAGTTATAAAACTTCCTCTGGGACATGTTTTAACTCATATATGAAACAGTGTGAAATTCATGAATCTAATTACCTGTTGGAAGTTTTTAGTCATATCAGGAGATTCTTTACCCCAATAACACTTAACGACGTGTCCTTCAATTGTTGTACCATTTACTGAAACAATGGCATGGGCTGCACTTTCATGTGTTGAAAATCTAAGAGATGAAAAATCAAT
This sequence comes from Vombatus ursinus, assembly GCF_900497805.2. Classification (NCBI taxonomy): domain Eukaryota; kingdom Metazoa; phylum Chordata; class Mammalia; order Diprotodontia; family Vombatidae; genus Vombatus; species Vombatus ursinus. The sequence continues at coordinate 56,699 of NW_020948983.1, read as the reverse complement.
ACGTTAAAACTTTTATTTTAAGGTACACAGTTGCAAGGGTTTTTTTGTTTGTTTGTTGTAGACTTCATTTTGGATGTGTGTGGTTTTTTTTAAACTTTGAACAATGAAGCATGCATGCAAAATGACAGCTTACAGATATGGCTCCTATCTTCTAAGAGGTAAACCCTATGGGCCTATAAAAAGATTTGCATTGCAAAAGAATAATAGCATATGGCATGTTGATATTATGGTGCCAACCAAAAATAATTCAAAGGAATGAATCAACATTTTTTTAAAGCAACAAAAATGACCATATCGCGGCAACCTTACCTGACAAATGAATAACCTTTTTCAGGAAAAACTCTTATTTCCATAATTTGTCCAAACGGTGAAAATGTCTGTCTCATGAGCTGATCTATAAGAACCAAACCAAACCAAACAAAAAAGACAAAAACCCCCATAACATTTAAAGCAGATTTGTACCATGAAATGGTGTCACACCACGAAATGATGTCAATGGTACAGAAATACCCACTAGAACAAGATAAGGAAACATCCTACCTGTTAACCCAGAAGCAATTCCTCCACAGTACACAGTACAATTTTTTGGACTTGACTGATTTACCACATCTTCAAATCTCAACTGTTTTGTGCTATCTTTTTCCAGAAAGAAGATGGGAAATTTGGGTTTTATTAGTTATACAGTCCTACAAATATAGCTTTTGAGAAGTATAAATTGCTTAGACACAGTATTATTTTGAACTGTTATATAAGCATGCAAAAATGAGCACAATAATTCTACAAAAATAGACGAGAGGAAGGTATGAGTCTTCCCTCTCTATATAATTATATTGCCTCATCTATTAATTCTAATGTAATTAATTTTATATTACTTCAAAGAATACATGTTCAAAACAAACTCCATTGTTCTCATGAAATAGTAAATTTAGCATGAAACCTAGAATTCTAAGGATAAAATTATTATAGTCGGTTGGTATTACTGAACATACTAAGACATGATTCTGTGCTGAAGCCATAAATCAGACCCCAATTAAACTGTCCATGTTAAAGACATGATTCTATAATGGATCCATAAATTAGACCTCAGTTAAATTCTTCATACTATATACTGTGATTCCTATAATGTTAACAACAGTAATTGTCTTACTTTCTTGTGTACTTTTAGGAGCTGGTGGTTTACGTGTTGCCCAATTGGTCCGGATTTGACGACCTCCTAGCCACTGACCTCCCATGTGTACAATTGCATTTTCTGCATCCTATAAAACCAGAAAGAAAAAAATAATAACAAAAGGCTGAGAAATTTAAAATAATTACTAAAAAAAATAATTATCAGTAAATATGGTCTATTACAAGGAACAGGAATTTTGGAGTTGCCAAAATTCAAAAACTCACATCAATAAGCTTTAGCTCACAGAGTATCCTAAATAAGTCATAGCAACAGTCTGGTAAATGGATTAACATCAAGGTTAATTTCAACTCAAGTGATTCAAAAAATTTTTTACTTACCAATTTCAAAACACTGAGCTGGTAATCAAGGAATAGTTTATTCTTAAAGTAAAAACAACAAAAAAAAACAAACCCTGATCCAAGAAATTTTTAAAGTGTCATTAGAATAACAACCTTTCTCCTATCATACACGTAAAGTCAGATGTTTCTGTGAATAAAACGGCATATTTGAAAACAGGTTTTTAATGTAACTTTGATTTCAGGAGATTTAGAGATGAAACCCATCTTAACAGAGAACTACATTACAACAGTCAATGTTTTATGACATTTAAGCACTTATGACTTATGCAGCATAATTGAAGTGCTTAAAAAAAGTCTGTCATTAGTCACTGGGTTTACATACTCAAAATTTCAGTGCTTTAATGAAATGCAAAGATTCTAAGTTCCTAAAGCAAAAGCTTAACAATTTAAAAAAACAAACAAACTGATGCCAGTTTTTGGTTTAAGTGTCTCAGTTTATATTTTATGGTCAACACAAATGTTTAGACATTAGGCTATTAGATTTTTTTTTAATAAAAAGATAACACACAGTCTATTTTAATTTTCATGCAAATATTCTTATATAGCCTTAAAATCCCAGTTACAAAAAGAGATAACAGATTGAAAGTAGAGAGAATAACTTAGTGTTATTTACAAAACAGAGAAAGCAACACTATCCAAGAAAATATGAAAAGGCTAAAATTTTTTATTATCCTAATGTCAGGACTTTATTAGTATCACTCAAGTGTGGTTATTATTTCGATGGTTGTTACTATAGCCAAATTTCTTTACTAAAACTATCATACAAAGTACCCACTTTACCTATACTAACATTGTAAAAAAACTTCCTTATGTTTACCAACCAATACCATGTTACTATTTCAAGTTCATGGACAAAGAATGAGGATAGTATGTTAAAAATAAAAAAAAAACAAACTACCACACACAATAAATATTAAAGCTAGTAGATTATATACCTGGAATATTTAGGTTTCAGATACATTGTAGTCAGTGACTAAAATTTTTACCAGAAACAAAATTTGGAGTTAGAAGTTACTTACCAGTTTGTTATAAAACGATACAAAACCATAGCCTTTTGATTTTCCAGTTGCCATATCTTTAACTACCCGAGCATCCCTGTGAAAAGAAGCACAGCTAAATGAGGGAAATAATAATGACCTTGAAAATAAAAACTAAAAGGAACCACACACACGGTATTGTGAGCATATTTTTATGTAAATTTCAAGTTAACCCTAATTAACTATAGCCATTCCTGAACTCTCCCTATTGCTTCTTTACCTGTTAGAAAAAAGCAGTAGGACAAAAACATGTAATAAACATGCAACCTATCAAATACAGCCTGTTCTTTCTAAAACTAAATGCTCAAATTTGAAGATTAAAGGGAACAATAGTTTCCTTTTCTAATATTCTATTGACTATGATCTTCTAAGGTTTACTGTTCTATAAATTACTTTAACAATGCTAACTACTTTACCATGCAATCTCTAAATAGTTAAATGTCTTCTGCCTAGTGATACAAAATATATGAAATATTAAAAAATTGAAAAAGAGGAAAAAAATAGGAATTAAAAAGGCATACATGGCCTGTTAACAGATTTCTTTATTTTTCTTGGTCAATTCTCTACCATCATTTTGGAGTTTGGGCAGCTGTAAATTTTGAAAAATTGACATTTTCAGAAATTTAAGAAAGGAGAATAAAAAACTAACAACAATGCTAAGCACACCAGTACGAAAACAACAAATTTACACAGAAATTTTTAGTGAGTAAGTTAAAATGATTGGAAATATAGAACTGCACTGAATATAGAATGTTAAAATGTAAATACTAAAATATGTATATATAAATAATGTATAATAAGAATAAATAGAAAATGAGAAAAAAAATCTACAACTGAGTTCCAGTGTGCACAGTTCCTTGCAGTTAGCCTTCAAGATCCTGTCCATTCTTATGAGCAATTCTGCAAAATAACCAGAATGCTATTACTTTTAATTGTGACTTGGACTTTAGAAAAACTGCAGGTCTCAGGTATAAATAAAGATTGAGAAACAGCAACCTGTATTATTCTTTTTATACTGATTTTTAAAATAGTTTTACTTACCACACTTAAGAGATTTAAAAGCAAAGCAAACACCAAAAATAGAAGATTAACAATTAAATATACTGGTCCATTAAAATTAAATATACAGAACAACAAAAACTGTAAAGAAATGAACATTGTTGTTCTTAGCTGAATTATATTCCTGTAAAGCAGTATTAAATGCTCATTAATTTAAATCTGTAGAAAATAAATCTACAAAATATCCTGCTTTTAAACAGCAAGACAAGTTACACTTTTAGCACTTAATTTTCTAATACATTTGATCACAGAATATATTGTGAACTTTGCTCTACAACATGTATGAGAGAAAGATCAAATGGCATTTTCCCATTTCTGGCATAATCATGCACCACCAACAAGAATATCTAATTCATATATCACAATACCTTTGACTCAGATATTTTAATACTAACAAAATTATTACTAAATCATAAAAACAATATATTTTACATTTAAGCAAGAATAATTTCTCCAAGTTCACTATACTAAATTCATAATATAAAACATTCTAAGATTTTACCTTATTATTCCCCTCTCCCACCCCCAAAGCATTTATACACAGCCTAAATTCACAGTTCCTTTTGTTTATCTTTAATGCATCTTCAAAACATTTACAAAAACTTGGACCTTAGGTTAGCATTTACTTATTATCTAGCAAACATATTTCTCTAAAGTTGACATACAGAACAATTTCATTTAAAAACATATATTATGCACAGAATTAGTTGAAAACAAGACTCAAGAACACTAAAATATCATATTTGCAGTTTAAAAAATATAATACAAAACAATGCTAACTAGGGGGGAAAAACACCTTAATTCTGAAATAAGTCAATCTTAAACAACTTTCCTGGCACTACTGAGTGAGGTATTGATAACAATACTTACGATATTTTACCAAAAGGAGCAAATGCTGATTTGATATCTTCTGTTGTTATTTCTGGACTCAAATCTCCAACAAATACATGGAAGTGATCTGGAATCGAAGCATTTTATGATAAAAACACTCAGGAACTTAATTAGTAGACCTCAGGATTGGAGAAAACATGATTTAACTGGAATTCATAAAAATGCTACCATATCGATCCCTGAGGTGTACAGTAAGAGCTGCAATATACTTACTAGAGGTATCTTTTTTCTGGCTACTTGGTGTTGTTGCCCAGTTTACTTTGACCTCCTAAAAATAAAGATTGCATTTAATACAATTAGTCATTTCACTGTGGTCACTAACTTACTTTTAATTTGGAAGGATATTTTTGTGAAGTATCAGATCGAATAAAGGAAAAGCACATTATGACTTAGGAGCTCTCTGTGTTTGAAAAGTCACCAAAAATGAACACAAACCAAAAGTAATTATCATGCAAAGATTTGTGTGTGGAGTTACTTTTTAAAACGTACAAAATGTTTTTCAAGCTTACCTTTCCCAAAATTTTTCTCCCATTCATAGCCGCTAATGCAGCAGCTGCATCTCTGTGTTCATAAAATTCCACAAAGCAATATGGGTCATTGCTTGTATGCTGCAAAACAGAAAATCCAACAGAAGAGTTGACCCTTCTGCTATCGGGTTGCTGAGAAGAAAATCCAGGAAAAAACATTACTGATAGCTAGGAATTTTAAGTGAGATTGCAAATAGATAATGAAGCCTAACATTTTAAAAGATAAACCTTATAACTTAAGCAGAATAATAAGGAAAACAGTATGGTATTCATACAGAATTATAAAAAGGACTATAACAGCATGCCTATATTAAATTCAAATTATCAGAATGTGGTCTAATCATTTTGTAACTTTCTAATAATTTAACTTTATACCAAAAATTATTTCTGATAATTTTGGTGCTAATAACATAAGTGTTCTTTATTAAAATTATTAGTACATACCAAAGTTATTCAACATTTATCACTGGTGCTAGTTAAAAATATTGGACCAATGATTAACAGGTAATCAACCATAAAGTAATTAATGAGAAATATGTAAAACCCAATTTCTACAAATGAACTATTTTAAAGATCTTCTATTTTGCCAATAATGTTCAAAACATAAAATTAAGTACACCAAGTTTGAAATGATACTACATACATCATTAGATGCAGTAAGGCAGTGCTGAATAGTGGAAGAGGGTGAAGTCAGAGAGACTCTAGTTCTAGTCCCAGCTCCACCACTAACTTCTTGGGTGTCTTTGGGCAAGACATTTCACTTCCCTACTTCTCAGTTTCCTCATCTGTAAAATGAAGGGGTTGGACTAGATGATCTCTAAGAGCTCTTCCAACTCCAAAAGTTAGACCAAAAAGAATCTGAAATTTAGAATAGAAGGGTGAGGATCACTAATTACTAGTATTTCTCTCCCCTATGTATATCTGAAATTGATGAGTTGTATTAATGCATTACACTCTTGCATCTTCTAGAGTTTCATGAATACCAAAAAAATACAGGATAATAAAATCACAAAGCAAGTTTTTTCCTTTCTGACTTTCATCAGTACTATAGGAGATTTTCTATGGTACTGGTAGACTGGATTACATAATTTTTCTTTTTTATAAGAGAAAATTATTAAGAAAAAGAAACAAAGTCAGAGATTTCTAGTACCTACTGAAACAAATTCTGTAAGACTGAGCTTTTCTAGAATTTCACAAATCTAGTGTTTCAGAGATCCTCTCCAAAAGAAGTTGAGGACTATCTATTAACTATGAATTTGATCTCAGTGATCAAATTTTCAAGTGTTTTCTGAAAATGCAAATAAACCATGTTTAAAGACATGTCTACAATTACACATTGTGAATAAAAAAATTGTTACAAAAACAATTTTGCAAAATTGGATTCTAGGTTAATTCATAATTGTAAAAGTACATACAATAAATATATGTTTCAAAACCTCCCCTGATCGTTATCAATGCTATTGAGAGAATTAGTGTATATATATTTCAAGATGGACTGAAGGAGCCTAAAATACTAGCAAAATAAGAATCTTTTAACCACAAATGTTTTCTTGTGCTTGGAAAAATTTCAGTAAAGTGATCCAAAAATGGGACTCTTAAAACAACAGTGACAAAACAATCAGACTACATTTAATCAGAAACACCAAAGTGTGATCATTAGCTCTGGCAAAAAACGCTGGGCTGTCACACAAAATCCTATTGTTGGAATAGTGTCAACATTCTTGTGGAAACTGACAGAAAAGAATTCGAGTCTTAAAGTTAAGCCAGCTATTTAACAAATATTAATAACATTTAAAAAAGAGAAGGCTAACAACAGAAATAAGGAGCTAAAACTCTAAGGATATACAGCAGTTCTCTTTCCAAAATTTCCTAGTATATTTACTCTTTCATTTCTATTACTAAGTAGTTCCAGAGTTATCTAGCACAGATAGTTAACTGCAGAAAAATACATAGTAGTCCATTTCCAAAAAGTTTCAGAAAAAGAAGAACATTCTTCATCACTTGTTAGCTGAAAAGAAAAAAATTGCTGTAGGCTTTTGAAAACTAAAAGCATTAGCCTACTTGCAAATAGCTGGCTAATTTCATGTTTATTTAGTGCTTACAGTGTGCCAAGTGCTGTAACACATGCACTCTAGGAATTGACATTTTAAATAAATTTACTGTACTATGCTAAGTTGTAAAAACATTTGATATATTATGCCTAAGGACATAAGGAAAAATGGTTAAAGTCTATTTTGTGATATACATAATCTACTCAAAAATAACTTAAAAGTTCAACAGAAAAGTAAGATTCTTCAAGCTTTAAAATAAAATTACTTCGAGTGAAATAAATTACTAGTTGTTCAAAGACCTTCAGATTCTTCCACTTCTACAGCTCCACAACTTTAAAGGGCATCACTAAGTAACACTTGAAACAACAATAGTAAATTGTTTCCTTTACACTTATTAGTGATGTCATCAATTATTGTTAGATGATGGGAATTCCAAATTTGGAAGACAAAAGGAAGTTTAGGATCATACAACTTAACCTACATAAATCCAAATGAATATAGAAGAGAATATAGATTAATTTTAAAAGAATATTAACAAAAAAGACAAAGAAAAAATGAAGGAAATACTATCTACAGACTCTGTTCCAGATATAGTCCTGGAAATTTCTTTTAAATATAATAGACTTTGACTTTAAAAATGTAGCTGTATACCAAGTTGGTCATTATTAATTTGTGTTTAACTAAACATCCATAAGATATACTGCATAGTACTAAGTATATATAATTTCACATGATTACATACACTAGGACTTCTTAGCTTCATATTTTCACTTAATTAGTAACATTTTTACTTTCAAAAAACTTCACTCAAGTTTTCAACATGAGTAGATGCGACATCAAGAACACCTTTTTATATTCAGCATTTTCTGAAGACAACTACACAGCATGAAAGGTGATTTTAAATGAAACCTCTCTGAACACAAACCTCTTTGAACAGTTTGACAAAAGCATCTAAGTAATAGAACCAACCTGTCCAAACTTCAATCTCCCTCTGACAGAGCCCTTATTTCAAGAGTTTAGAGCAAAAATCCTTATCCATCAACACATGCATCACTGCATTTTTAAAATTAAAATGCTATGGTAGTTGATGTCACATTTTACTGGGAAGATCTTACCTCTGTTATCATTTTACAGCTTTTACATGGTCCAATTTGACTGAATAACTGAAGGATAAGGACTTCTGTCACATCCCTGGAGAGATTACCTACATAGCTACACAACAGGGGGAAAAATAACATTTTCACAAATATTATCTTCTTACTTGTCACTGACAAATTTTTAGGTAATTTAAGATATTCCATTATCTTGAAAAAATTTCTCAGTTTCTTAATGCTGGGCCTTATCCTACAAATAAAATGCAAGCATTTACTTTTTTATAAGCACCACAATATTTTCTGACAATGAGGTAGATTTTGGGACCTTTAAGAGCAACTTTAAGTTGTGGCCTTATAGTTAATATAACCATAATTATTTCAATCCTTTTCCATCTGCAAAACAGGCTTTTTATTTCCATAGAATATTTGAGGGGAAAAAAGGCAAACCATTCAAACTAAGATCTGTATTACAGATAATAGCCCCAAAATAGTCTCAAATAACTCAAAAGAGTCACTTGTATCATAAATACCAACCTCCAACAATTAAGATTATTAACATCTATTAACCTATTAACATTAATAGGCCAAAAAGAGAACAAGTTATAAAGTGTGTCTATTTTAATTCCTAAACAGCATTTTGGGAGAATTTTAATATAAGTATGTAAATACATACATAGACATATACACATATATTCACACATCTTTTTTTAAATATGGTCAATGTCACTGGAGACTTACCGGGATAGGAAAATAAACAGTGCATTTGGAAAAGAAATTTTACGTTTTTTATTAGTTTAATTTTGTACTTAACTGGCTTAAAATGAGGTAAAATAAGTTAAAAAAAAGTTACTATACTATACATCTTTATGTCACTTCACCTTATTTACCAAGCTATACTTTGCATTAGAATCCTTATAAAAGTATAATTTTGAAGAGAGTAAATTTGAATGTTAACGTTCTTAAAATCAAATATATAACTTTCCTGGAGATGCAGGGGAGGGAGAAGTAATTAGGGGAGAGGGAAGATCCTAGGAGATTCGGAGGAACAAAGAGGTAAACCTAATATTCCCTCTGTTATGGATTTTTAAAACTGCTTTATCTCCAGAATTTATAAACCTTCTAGAATTCACTTACTGTGTGTAAAGATGGCCACTCTCCCATAAAAAACAAAGAACTTAAGTGTAAACAGTATCTTTCAATCATATAAATAAAACAATATAGATAAAATATTAATATGCTTTATTTAGCTTTCTGGAAGGAGCTATATTATTTTGATTATCATTATACTATACAATATCTGGAAAACGAGACAAGTTTCTGGACAAAACAAGTCCTATATGCATAATAATTAAGTAGTTTTAAACCATCTAAATTTCTTTGAAATGTAGAAATCCAAAAGAGAAAATGACACAGGACAAGATAAGGTAAAATTTTAAATACCTGATAGAGATAATAAATAACAATTTTAGTTGTATTAAAACATTTACAATAGAAACTATTGATAGACATGTTCAGAAAAGGCAACAAAAAAAATCCAGTAATACTTAAATGACATATTGTTTCTAATAGTAAATAATTTCATCCAAAGTTTCTTCCAAAACTGATTCCTCAAACATAAAATCAGCAACAAATTTTGGTGGTGTCCCATGCACTAGCCTTCACACATATCACTGATCCAATGGAAGACCACATATTGCATTGCTTTTTTTCCAGCAGTAGTAACGGACTTATGAATCATTCATATTCATTTGCTTGGAACTACCAGTGATTATCTGTGAGTGATGCAGTTAGCGGCCATAGCTTTCTTCTGTACAAAGTTACCTGGGCTATCCTGCAATTGAACCTTGTGGAAAACTATGCTTTATTTAACCAAATGAACTAGTTGAATTTTTTAGTTAAAAATATGAGACTACATCCTTATAATGACTAAAATTAAATAAGTTCTATTATTTTCATTTGAGACAATTTAATAATCAACATAGAAGCGTATGTATTAAAAAACCATGTTAAAGTATTAAAATTCTGAAAAACTATGTAAAATCTTTTCTAAGTTAAGAAATATTTAGGGAAAATATATGGTAATTAACTGGTTTCATGAGGCTATAATCATAAAATAAAGTTAATCTAGAGCTATTCCTTTTTCAGACAACTTAATTCCAAGATGTACACTTTATGTCTCAATATGTATAAAGTTATATGTATGTGTGTGTATATGTATTAACAGGTTTTAAAGAATTCCCTAAATGAACAATTAGACAACTGTGACCATTTCTAGCAATGAGATAGATAGCACTAAATAGTAATTTTCAATCAGTTCTTGTTATCTCAGAATAGAATATAATTCATAATGTAGACAACTGATAAAAGTTTCTGTATCAGATTTCTCAGCTTTACTTCCCCCCCCACAAAATACCTCCTTTTATGGAGAAAATTAATAGCCTAGTCCTTACACTGCACATGTTAGTAGTGAACTTTTAGTTTAAAAAAAAAAGTCACCACTAAGATCACTCCTGTAATATTAACATCTTAATGTTAAGAGGGTCCTAATATAGTCTCCCAAATTTTTGCCAAAATCTGCTCTTTTACTTATAATAGCACAACCTTTAAAGAGTTGCATAAGTCACATATTAAATGGTGTTTTATGTATTTTCCTGGTGTTACTATTTAAAAAAAAAACCTATACTGTACTATTTAGTTTTATATCATCATATATTAAATTTTTCCTAGAAAATACTACAGAACCAGTCCAAGACATTTTTAATAGCCAGCTCTCCAGATCACTTGTACTTAAAAAATATATTGTATAATAGGAAAGGTAAGCTACTCTTTTCTTCTATTCCACAAAATATAGCTGTCAGTGTGTTTTTCCAGCCCCCTTATGCTGGTCATGTGAAATATTCACTGAAAAAAAAAATTTAGTTATCTGAAGAATCTGAAATACTAGAAAGATCCTACACTGCAAATCATTGCATTTGAATGGAAATCGATGTACAGCTGAAAACTTTTCAGGAATTCTAAAACAAAGTTAGTAAAAGGGTATGACTGCAAGAAAAAAGGAAGGGCATACCTTAGAGCACTATTTTGTCTTCTAAGGGCAGGAACTGTAGAAATTGAAAGTATTAAACTGAAAAAGATATTTTTCATCTCTAACAGTGTTAAAATCCAGTTCGAAAGCTGAAGCAACGTTGTCTAACAGTAAGAGTCCACATTACTAAACTACCTCCAATGTATTATGCCTGTAAGATTGATGGTACCTATTTTAAAGCATTATTTTATGGGAATAGGGTTGTCAGTGTTGTTAGTGGCTGGATGCAGAGGGGATGGAAAGACAAAGGACTGAACGACAAAAGAAAAACAAACCTACTTTGTTCTTACCAAATCCCCGAAGGTCATAAAGAGTATACTTTTAAGTAGATCACTGACATGTCACTTATCCAAAGTTGCTTCCATAAGCCAGACACAACTATTTTATTTGGGGGGAAGGGAGTGCTGCAGTCAGCAAGGCAGATATACTATGTTATGGGTTTTGATATAGTGACTAGGATACACAATACATATAATGGAGGAATTGTTTGACAATATAACCAAATCTTTGACATCATGAGGTTCTATAATGGAGTCCTAATACAGTTTTTCCTATTAATAATAATGAATTGTTTTCAGACTTTTAATTGATTACCAGTTATGTGGCAGAGTCAAATTAAAACCTACTTTTCATTGTCACTCTGATTCAATTAATGATATATTTTTCTAAATTCATAATTCCTTTAGAATCTGGCACCTTAGGCAAATAGCAAAATAAGCTAATATAGGAGGACCTCCCCTATTATAATAAAGAAACTTATTCCACATAGATTCAGCAGGCATACAATACATCAAAACATATTCCCCTCTTCCCAGAAAAAAGCTACATTCAGTATTAGCCTGGATGATGTAGTCTTACAAGGCAGATGTCTATCATGTTTCCATACCAGCTACAAAGCAGTTTCTTTGTATTCTATATGGAAAGTTACTTACTGTCCATTAAACAAAAATTAATGTCAGATGAAAACAACAAATATCAAAAAAATAGGCATTTCAAGTAGAGTATGGCAAATATAACACTATTCTCAAAAAAGCAATCCTATACCACTTTAAGCACTACAAATTAAATAAATAATACTGTAGGTAATTAATATTTAAAAACCTACCTATTAGCTAACACCACATTGTTTTCTGAAGATAGAACCATATGTCTTAGCTTGTGTGTGTCTGTAGGGAAAAAACCTCACTAGTAACACACAGGCATGTCAGGGTAACAGAGAAGTCTTGGTTAGAGTACATGATTAAAAGCATACTAACTGCTTGAAAACGTATTCCACAGATCACATGATCAAAATAATTAAGGCAAATAGCCAGACACAATACCTAACATTAATCCTTTAACATCTTCAAACTTGTGCCTGCAGATATCTTTTTAAGGAAAAACCCAAAAGGTATACTTCAAGAAAAAAGAATTCAAACTCATTCTTTTTTTTTTTCTGATACATCACAAATCTGAACTTACTTTATCTTAAATTTTATTAGTGATTTCTATGATATTAAGTAGAAAAATGGAATGCATCCTGTATGAAATAGGGTAACTATTTCTGTCTATAATGAGAACTAGGATTTTTTGCTAGCTATGTTTATTTGATGAAAGGAATACAATCAACATAAAACACTGAGTAGATATTACATAAAAGACAGTATACAAGGTGTAATACACAGGAGGGAGGATGGATGAAGTCTGAAGAGAGTTTACTCCAGCAGAGTCAAAGAAAGAAAAAGGGAGATAAGGCAGTCAAACATGAATTGACGAACAGGGTATGGTAGAGTTTACAAGATTTACTCATGTATATATACATAACATATTTGTACATACCTGTAAACAGATAATCCATGTTTACGTGAGTGTCAGAGCATGAGATGAGAAGGTATAGAAGGTAAGGGTAGAAATAGGTGACATAAAAGAAGTTAGCATATTAGGTCTGTTGGATAAAGCCTGAGGAGACTTGTGGAAATAAAAATTCGATGTCAATGTACTATATGGGATGAATGAAAATCTCAGTAACAGTGCTCTGTTTCTAAAAGAAAACAATTTTTCATCTAAATAGTAATTTGGCAAGTGTATCAATTAAGAAACTGCTATTTCTCCAGCACCTGTTATGATGTAACTAACATTTCAGATTTTAGACACAATGTAACTTCTACCGAAGTTAAAGAAATCCTAGCTGAGAGTTAAAACCCAGTTCTTTCAAATACCTGAAGTCAAAGTACACATCACTAACTAGAACTTGGCTTCATTAGCAAATAACAAATTTCAGAATTTCTCCAGTTCTCCTCTTTCTGAAAAGAGAAGACCAAATTGAAAAGACAACACAAAATATTAATACAAGGTTTCCACCAAAAGGTAAGTGGGCCCTCATTCTGAAAATCTAAGATGGAAAACACCTCTCCTGAAAAGACGGTGAAACAGGAACGGTAAGGGTTAAGTAATACAATGTTCAAAAGAAAATAAATAGTAAAAAGGGAAATAATTTTAAAATTATATTACTGGGCCACTTACTTTTCTGGTTAGGGTAAACCAATAAGAAGCCAAATGTTCAACTTCGTGTAACCATCTTACCCCTACTCCAAAGAAAGTAATTTTCCCACAAGATTATTCAGTCTATTAACAAGGACAAGCAAAGTAATCTCCAAATCATGAAAACCAGACCTAAGTATGAGAGAGTAGGAATTTAACTCCTAATGCTCAAGACGGGAAGTACAAAGCAGAAGACTAAGAAAATAAAAGATACTCAACAAAATAAAATATAACAACTATATTCCCCATTATAAATATTCAGAATAAACTGATACAAAGGGTAGCAGAAAGGAGAAAGAAAAGAAGTGGCACAACTACAGGGAAAGGAATACAAATGCTGAGTCACCACTTCAGAAAGGAGACAATAAAATTAAGTCATTTAAGGAAGGGAGTCATTCAGCTGCTTGGGTTTGCAGTCAAATGCAAAAGCAAAATAAAAGAAAATGCCAGAGGCATCATATTAAAAGCTCAGAAAAGACACCCTTTTCATCCAACTCGACAAGCATGGGGTAACACACAGATTAAAAGTGACCAGTGAGAAGGGCAAGAAGAGTTCAACAAGTGGCTATCCATTTGGAAGAGGCAGCTTTCCAAGTGAATTGCAGAAAAAAAAAAAGGAAAGGATGCTTGGGTGACAAGTGCACAGAAATGAGGTGAATACTCGAAGTCAAGAGAGATCAGCAGAGGGAGAGGCTGTATGTATGGCAGGAACAAGAGGAGTGGAGGGAGAAGGCGCAGTGATTGACACACAAGGTTCTGAATTTGGGGAGCAGGGGATGGAAGGTAATGAGACAGATGCTCCGCTAGCTAGCCTCCTTCACCCCGTTCGGGGACTCTCCCACCCCTTTTCCTCCCCGCCCCCACCCTATTCTTGCATCCATCACCAAGCCCCCTCCCCTGGGCCCCCCAGTTTTGAGTTTTACTCCTCCGCCCCGCCCCCGCCCCTGAACCGGGAAAAAAAACAAGGGGCGGCGAGTCTCTTGACAGCCTCAGCCTCTCGGATGCCGGGACTAGGGATGCAGATAAGGGGAAGGGGCGGTAGGCTCCGGGATGGGGCAGGAGTGGGGAGGAGGTTTCTGCCCGAGAGAAGAGAAGAGGCGGCGGCGGCGGAGGAAGAATGTGTACGTGTCCGCCTCAGCTAGAGGCCGCCGCCCCAGCCCCGGCCCTGCCTGCCCCCCCCGCTCCGCCCCTCCGGCCCCCGGGGCCCGGGCCTCGCGACATCGGGCATCCCTGCCTGCTCGGGTACTCACAGGGTCCGGGGCTGCCCGTCGTCCTCCATGGCGATGGGTGAGACAGAGATCCCGGGACCGGGGTGGAGGGGAAGGGGGGCGGGGGAGAGGGGCCGGGAGGGGGAGAGGGCAGGATCGGGGGAGGGAAAGGGGCGGGGTGGGGGAGGAGGGGGGGAGGGGGGCGACAGGCTCTGGCTGGGGACAGAGGAGAAGGCGCCGAACCCTGTTCTCGGACTCTCGCTCTGCCCCCAGCCCGCTCCGGACGCTGCGCTCAAAGCAGGAGGAGGAGGAGGAAGAGGAGGAGGAGGAGGAGGAGGAGGAGGAGGAGGAGAAGGAGGGACAAAATGGCCGCCGCCACCAGCCAGGCAGGAAACTGGGCAGTGCGCAGGCGCGGCCCGCCCTCTCTCAGCTTTAACCTAAGACACCGAGGGCAGCGCGCCGGGGCAAAAGGGGTGATGTCTGAGAAGAGAAAGAAGGTCGGGCGGCTGAAGAAGCTCCGCGCTTAGTTACACCTGGTATACTGTTTCCGCTGGACTCGCCAGCTGGTCTCAGCTCAGCCCGCCCAAGACGGAAGCGACGAAAAGAGTATAACGGGGTAACTGATATCTCTGGGAATTGTGGTCCTAGAGATGAGCAAAGGAACGCGCTCTTTCCGGGGACTTCTGGAAATTGCAGTCCTGAGTCTCTAACCTGCACGATCACCGGAGCGACGTGAAGAAGGGGTTTCTGGGTAGGGTGGTCGCACCTCAGGACAAGCGACCGACAGGAAGTAGGAGTCCCTGAAGGACGCGACGTGGAAAGGCGAGCAAATAAACTAGCAGAAAGTAAACTACAGATCCCAGAATGCCGCGTGCCACCTCTGGCTTCTTGAGAGCTGACTGTGGCACAGCGCCCGAAAGGGCGGAGCATCCAGTAGGCGGGATCTGGGGCGGAGCTTCCGCTTTCTCCTCCCCTCGTCTCCATGGAGTTTGTAAAGCAGTTAGTCGTCCTTACTTTCTCTGCGGCAGCCCGGTCTTCTGATTATTTGGATATCGAAGAAAAGGGAATTACATCGAAGGACCGGGAGTCGTTAGTTAGACCCCGTTGAATGCATCAGACACTTTTTAAAAGCGCCCGCTTCTTGCAAGGTTCCCCCACCCCTAGTATCCCTGTCGATGGTACCGAGACGCGCCAGCCAGGCCCTGCCTTCGAGGACCTTCCCTTCTCCTGAAGAGGGATGAAGCCCACGCATAACGGTGATGCCGGAGAGAGAAAGAGACAAGTGGAAAGGAAGGAGAAGGCCGAAGCAAAATGCTACGAGAAAGCGCAGAGATGAGTTCCAGCCGGGGGCGGGGAAGAGGCTGGGGAGCCGGGCCTGGAAGAAAGAGGACTTACTTAGTCGGAGGTGGCAGGTAGGGGAAGGGCCGTTCGGTGACCAAGGAATAACCTGAAGAAAGGCTTGGCGAGATCCCACTCGAGAACTGCAGGGGGATAGTTTGAGGTAAGTCAGCAATAGTATTTGCAGCCAAATTGTGAAGGCGCTGAATGGCGCTCTGCCTCGTAGATGAATGGACCTCAGAGGACATCTAGGCCAACCCTTTCATTTCGTTTATTTCAAATTTATTTATTAAAAATTTTTTCTAGTCAATGAAAGTCTGCCTTCTCTCACTCCCCTGACCTCCCCGACTCCTACACATATTGAGAAAGAGAAAGAAAAAAAAAAAAGACCCCTGTTGCAGACTTGAGCAGTGGATAGAAACCTGGGTCCATGGAGTCAGGAAGACCTGTATTCTTAATGCAGCGGCAGATACTACCTAGCTGTTTGACCTTGGCCAAGTCACTTAACCTCTGTCTGCCTCAGATACCTCATCTGTAAAATAGGGGTAATAATAGCACCGACCTCACAGGGTTGTTGTGAGGATCAAATGAAGTAACATTTGTAAAGCACTTAGCACACTTCCTGGCACAGAGTAGGTGCTTAATTATGCTTATTCCTTCTTTCCTCTTCCCCCCTCCCCACACACACAGAAAAACAAGACCCCTGTAACAGACTTAGGCAGTGGATAGAAACCTGGGCCCATGGAGTCAAGAAGACCTGTATTCAAATCCAGCCTCAGACACTTCTAGCTGGGAGATTCTGGCCCGATCACTTAACCTCAGTCTGCTTCAGATTCCTCTTCTGTAAAATAGGGGTAATAATAGCACCTACTTCCTAGGATTGTTGTGAGAATCAAATGAGGTAATATTTGTAAAGCACTTAGCCTGGCACACATTAGGTGCTTAATAAATGCTTATTCCTTTCTTCTTTCCTTGCAAGTATGAGAATGCAGGAAAGGCAGGATAGTGTTAGCTTGTAGAGGATTTTGCCTCTACAAGCAAGGGAAAGAGTTTATTAAATGAGGATGAATGATATGAATACAATTAATTTCCTCACACTTTAAAATAATACTTTGAACATATTCAAATGTGTCAGAATATGACTTTTTAAATATTCAGAGTCAGATTCAAATATTAAGCACTTTTTAAGTGGTACAAAATTTAGTTAAGACAATATTTACCCTTGTAGAACTTGGAGGTTAGTGAAGGAATAAGGCAAGATCTGTGAATTTTGTCAGTAGAGATAATCTTTTCACCAATTCGGCTCATAACCCCTCAGTGATTTGGTAGGTAGTCTACTCTTCCAGAGTTGCCAGAGCAAAAAAAAAACTACCCTGTGGCCAACCTGTGGATGAGTATCTTCAAACTTAGCTGGTAGGTCTTTGGATGACAAAGTTCATCTTCTGTATTCAAAACCTTTTTAGCTTGGTAGGGCCCACCAGAGTTTGGTATAGCTTTTGAGAATCCTAGATTGCCTTCATGCCATAATAAGGACTTAAGTGAAGATGATCATCGATATTTTTTCTACAAATAACTAATATATATATACTAAGGGCATAAGAAGGGTAAGAACAGAGTGCTGTATGAAGTCCTAGGGAGAAAGGTCAAGAACAATTGGTGTTATCACAGAAGACTTCTTGGAGAAGTTGACATTTCAGTTGGGCTTCAAGGATAGGTAGGAATTTCAGCAGGAAGAGAGGAAGGACAGCATTCCAGGTGTGGGGAATAGCCTGAGCAAAGGCACAAACAGAAGTGAGCACAAGGTAGGTATGAAGACCAAGAGTTGTCCTTTGGCTAAACCATGGCATAATTGGAAGAGAATTGAGTAAGACTAGAAGGGTAAGGTGGTCCAAGGTTGTAGAGGGTCTCCACTGTAAAGATAAGCAATTTGGACTTTATTTGATAGTCAGTAGGGAACCAACTATTTTTCTAAGTCATTAACTTGTGAAAGTACATACAACTTTAGATTGTGCTTGCAGACAGCAAACACCAAAGGCGGATTGTTGTAAGCCATTGGAGAACTCTAGTCTGTGCTCAAATTGGTTCCTCCACCCTTTAGAAAATTTATTTCTCCCTTGGTGTCGCCATACTGTCCTGGGAACTTTTCAAATTCCTGATCACTAAGAAGTTTTGGGCTTATCATTTGCTTGTAGTAGTACCAGCTTAAAGATCCCTATGGCTTTTCATTGGGTGGTGGGATTTAGAACAAGAAGACACTTAGAGATCATCTAGTTCAACATGGCATGAATAAGATCATAGGTCTAGAACTGGAATTTCTTCTAGTCCAACCCCCTTCATTTTACAGAGGTGGAAACTAAGTAGCAAAGAGGTTAAGACTTGGCCCAGGTAACACAGGTGCCAGATAGAACAACAGCCTTTCAAATTGAGATCTTCTGTCTCCCAGGCTAAGGCTTTTCCCACAATACCAACTAGATTGGACTTAGAAATAAGAAAATTAGCCCTCAGGCATTTAACAACTCAATGCATTTTAAATTATTGAAATAAATCTATGCTTAAGGCAAAACCAATTCAATGTGAGCAACTGGTACATAACCACCCAGCAAACTATACATATCAGAAAATAGGGAACAAAGTATTATGGGAAAATGACCTATTATACCTCAACCTCTGTATTGTTTGCAGAAACTGGTATTTGAAATTATCATGATAGTTAGGAAGAATTGATGGTTTGTGGAAACCATTTGATTCTCAAATGCATGGTCTATGTATGATCTCTAGATACAAAGTCAGAAGATACAAAAGAAAATTAAATATAGATTTGCGTACTGCCTCTGCCATTTATTAGCTGTTGACAAGTCACTTCACCTCTCTAGGACTCAGTTTACCCCTCTGTAGAATGAAAAGATTATGAGGTCTCTTTGTAATGTTCAGATTCCTTAAGAGTCTGGCCAACGTGGCAGATGTTCTAATAAACCTTGTTTTTGGCTGGAAAAAAAAAGTTAGCTACCAGACTTTAGTTTCTGCATCTCTAAAACGGAGGTAGTATCTATTCTGCTGATCTCAGAACATTATAATAAAGATCAAAGGATATATAAAATAACTTTTTCTAACTTTGATTGCCATGTAAAATGATGAGCAGCTAGGTGGTGTAGTGGATAGAATGCCAGGTCTGGAGTCAGGGAGACTTTTCTTCCCGAGTTCAAATCAGGCCTCAGATACTAGCTGTGTGACCCTGGGCAAGTCACTTCACCCTGTTTGCCTCAGTTTCCTCATCTGTAAAAAGAGCTGGAGATTTTTGTTGTTATCGAGTCATTTCAGTCTTTTTTAAAAAATTAATGTATTTTCCCCCAATTACATGTTAAAACAGTTTTTTTAAGACTTTTTTAAAGAGATATTTCAGTCTTATCCAACTCTTCGTGACCCCATTTGGGGTTTTCTTGACAGAGATGCTAGAATAGTTTGCCAGCCATTTCCTTCTCCAGCCCATTTTACAGATAAGGAACTGAGGTAAAAAGGGTTAAATGACTTGTCCAGGGTCACATAGCACTGGTTGAGGCTGGATTTGGATTCATGAGTCCAAGCTCAGTGCTCTATCCACTGCATACCACCTAGCTACCCACATGAGCTGGAGAAGGAAATGGCAAACCACTGCAGTATCTTTGCCAAGAAAACCGCAAATGGGGTCACAAAGAGTTAAACACAACTGAAACAACTGAACAACAGCAAATATAAAATATTATATTGCTATATAAAATATCCTGCTCCATAGCCTCACTCTGAATAGAGGTGACCCTACGTTCTCAAACGTGCAGTAGTAGTGGAATGAACTTTGCAGGCTCTACCAAGCTAGAAAGGCCTTCAAATACAGACCCAACCAATGACTATGCCAGTTGTTCAAAGACAGAGCTAAGTTAGGAAAAACTCATCTCCAAAATGTTGAGTATGACATTAATGAATTTCTCAGCCTCAGCAATTCACAAATAGTACCTACAAAGGTGTAGAGGTATTATATAACCTGCATTGGGAACACACACTGATGAAATCATGAATCCTGGAAGTACTGAAGTATGTGTCATTGTCTAGGTTTATTATTGCTGAGGTAAATATTGTTCTGTAACCAGGAAGGGACCTTAGAGATCATATAGTTCAACCTCCGCATTTTACAGATGACGAACCTGAGGCTATTTACCTCTCATGGCAGAGAGTTGGGACAGGAATTGTATATATATTGTCAGACAGTGTTTGTATGGAATGTTTTGTCCTTTTTTGTTGTTGTTATTACAAGATAAAGTGGAAAATGACTGTGATAGAAAGACAAAAGGCTTCAAAAATGCACTGAAAATAGAAACCTGAAGTTCAGAGAAGTAAAGCAGTATTCACAATTTCAGAGTAAAGACATAGAACTAGAATTCCGTTTCCCTGACTTTCCATGAAGGTTGATGGTGAAATGAAGTATTTTTTCCTTTGACTCCCAAGTACCAGCTATAAAAAGGATCTTTTGGGGCTTAATTCACAAGAGACCCAGATTACTTTGTTGCAGTAGCATTGTATTAAGATGGATAAATTCATAAAAACAGAATTTTCAGTCTAAGGGACCTGTGCTTAACAGCTAAGCCTAGCTTTTGTGTAGTGAATTAACTTGTGAAAAGTGCTTTCCCCCACACAGTAAACAAAGGATGAAAAAAGAGAGGTAGAGAGGGGTGAAGGACAGGTTTCACCTATATAGCAATATTGTTGAGGCACATGATGCCTTTAGCCTGGTTACTGTGTGTCGTCTATGCATAATGTGTAGCCCCATATTTCATTTTTGAAGTATGTCTTGTCCCCCAAGTGACATTGTAAGCTAGGGACCAGGCCATAATATTTTTGTCTTTAGCACAGTACCTACTAGCCCAATGCTGGGAACATAGCAGGAGCTGAATAAATAATTTGTGGCCTAACTTATTAGAAAACTTCGTCTGTACCAGGAGGTTCCCGGCCTTTGAAGGTGAATGCTAGGATAGCAGTAGGAGAAAAGCAGTATAATCCTACTGGTGCCCTTGACCCTTTCTTACAGCAAATCTAGCCTTTTGATGTAGGGCAATCAAGCCAGTCATTGTTCATCCTTGACCCAGAAGTCTATTCTGATCTTTCTACTTTCCAAACTGAAGTTCTTCGCAGGTGATTATGAGTAGATTAGGAGGTAAGTAGGAGTGGGGTCCGCAACAGTTCTCGGTTAATTCAATTCTTTGTTGATCACAGTTCTTACTTTGCCTTCGGGCACTTCCTCTTCAATTAAGACTTGGCAAGTTTTGAGTTGCCTTCTAACAGCCAGGTACTTACATGAATCTGAAGTACCTAGTAGCCAGTTGGAAGATTTAAGAGGGTTTTTTTTTTTTATTGTCATTAAAAAACTGAGCAAATAACTATTAAATCTACTTGGAAATTCTATCCAGTTTCTGACTAGATTTGAAAATGCATAGTAACAAACTGCTTTTAACCATCTCAATTGCATGTAAATGTTACAGTTCCTGTGGTACTTAATTGTGACCTTTAGGTTTTGAACATCTGTATTGTACTTATGATGTGGATCAACTTAGACTCATTAATGATGAAAATAAAATTTGAATTATTAAAAATAATTAATTTTGTTTATAAGGTCTATGAATATGTAATTATTTTATGACAGAAAATTTTTATTTTATTTTCAGCTTTATATCTGTAGTACTTTGCAAATGGTAGATGTTTAATGCTCATTGAAACTCTGCCACTGTCTGTAACTTTAGTAAAGTCACTTTCCTTCTCTGGGCCTCCTCTTCCTCATATGTAGGTTGAGGTTTAGACCTAGATGAATGATCTTTAATGTCCTTTCCATCCCTGACATTCCATTTCCAATATGTACAGTTGGAAATTAGTGCAGTTGACTTCTTTACCAAAATAAGATACCTTGCCTCAGTCTGCAAAACCTGTATTGTAGAATATTTAGAGCTATAAAGGGACATTAAAGATATTGCAGGGGCAGCTAAGTGGCACAGTGGATAGAGCACTGGCCCTGAAGTCAGGAGGACCTGAGTTCAAATCCGGCCTCAGACCAAACACTTGACACTTACTGGCTGTGTGACCTGGGCAAGTCATTTAACCCCAATTGCCTAAAAAAGAAAAAAAAGAGATATTGCAATAGAACTGGGTTAAAGTTAAGAAATTGAGACCCACAGATCCAGTATGATCTAGTGGAAAGAACACTAGGCGTGGAATCAAGAGAGACTTACATTCAGATCCTACCTGTGATGCTTACTAATTTTGTAACCATGTAAGCTTTCATAACAGGCCTTCCCACAAAAGTCCTTGACATATTGACCATGGACAAATCATTTGACTTCTCTGAGCCTCAATTTTTTTCATCTGCAAAATGGGCATGATAATATCTCATAGAGTTATTGTGAAGATCAAATGAGATAATGCTTGAAAGGACTATAGATGAATGAATGAATGAAAAAATTTATTATTATGTGTGAGACAATGTACTGAATACTGGAGTTACAGGTAGAGAAGTAAGATAGTCCCTGCTCTCAGTCAGTCAGTAAATATTTAATAATCACCAACTATGTTTCAGGCGCTGTGTTAGGTGAGAGACATTGAAAGAAAAGCCAAAGACAGCCCTTGTCCCTCAAACCTACAATCTAATGGAGGAAGACAATAGATAAAAAGAAGCTGTAAAGTTGAGGGGGTACCTGGTGTGGAGGACATGAAGAAGTCCTGCAATCTTGTGGGAAATGACGAAGTATCTGCTCTGGGCCTCTTCCTTAAAGAAAGAATCTGGGAGTAAATCTCTGACAGCCCCTTCTCTCAAAAAACTTATCTTCTTGTTGGCGGAGACAAAACATACAGGTTTCCACTCCCAGTCAGATGGAAAGCACCATGGTCATAACAGCACAGCATCTTTAGTGTCATTTTCATTAAAAACACCATATCAGTTTCTAGCATTTATTTGAGAGTACAAGGATTTGGGTGAGAATTTTCTTCCCTTGATCAGTGCACAATATGAATGCCCTTTGTTATCATTTTTAAAGTGACTTGCCCAAGGTCACCTAGCTAGTTGGTGGCAGAGTTAGAGCTAGAATTTACCTTCTCAGACTAAAAGCCTTGTATCCTTTCCATTAAATCATGCTACCTTTGATCAAGAAGGTGGTTCCAAAAAAGAAACTGAAACCAATTGAGGATAGAGGTGGTGGGAACTTCTGACAGATGGTGACAGATAGAGGATCTGTTAGGGGTAATTCAGTCAGCAAACATATATTAACACCTACTATGTGCCAGACACTATAGCTATAAAGAAAAAAAAAAAGAGAGAGAAAGAGATAGCCCTTGCCATCAAAGAGTTCACATTCCATTGGGGGTCTGGTGCAAGAACAGCATATAGACAAATAAATACAAAGTAATTGGGATTAGGGAGCACTAGTAACTGGGGGAGGGGAGCAGGGAGGATTGAGATAGGCCTTGTGTAGGAAGTAGCATTTGAACTGAGCCAGGGATTCTAAGAGACAGGTGTATCCTGTGGATAGAAAGAGAACCAAGAGAGCAGTGTCATGAAGGAGAGTATCCAGGTCAGAAACCATGCAGAAATCAAGAAAGATAAGAATTGATGAAAAGGTCACTTTTGTGACTTTTGTCCTCCTTGACCTCGTAACAGATACCAGTGGCCTGTATATAGGAAGGGGTGTGAAGGACCTAAGGTTCCAAACAAAAACGAGTAGACTTATCAAAGTGATATGAAACTGATGAACCCTGTTATTTTCTTCATACAGGATCTACATAAATAAAATGTAATACAAATTAGCATATAATGAAAGTATGTACTACAACAGTGATTTGTCACCATAGCTTTCAGAACCAGAAGGGTCATTAAAAATCCAGCTCCTTGAGGCTAAGAAGGATGGAGTAACTTGTGCCAGGTTATATAGGTAGTAAGGAGCAGAGGTAAAATTCAAATACCTATCCTTCATCTAAAACTCTTTTTCTAAGCATATGTTGTGCTACCTCTAGTCATCAGGGTAGGCTCTACAAAGGTGGTAGTATATGAGTTGGGTAGGATAAAAGAAAGGTAGGATGCACAGAAATGAGGGGGAAATTCTATGCAGAACTACATGAACAGATTCAAGGATAATGAGTAATATAGTTTAAATGAAGCAAAAATTAAATTATAATAGCTGATCTTTATAAAGCACTTATATGAATTGTCTCATTTGATCCTCAAAAACTCCTTTGAAGAAAGTACTACGGATATTACTAACCTCTTGAAGATTAATTGAGGTGTAGTTTAAGTGACTTGTCCTTGGTCAGAGATGAGATTTGAACTTAAAAATAGAGGCTTGACTCCAAATATAATGCTCTAGATGAGAGAAATACATTGAGTCAGATTATGGAGGATCTTACATTCCAAACTAAATAGTACAGACCTTGACTGACAGGCAAGCAGGAACCATTGAATGTTTCTGTATGGTGAAGAATTGTGATTAGAACTGTGCATTAGAAAAATTAATTAGATCCCTGATTGAGGGCTTTTTCAGTACCTGTACTGGAAACCTTATAAATCTAGTTTCCCAAGGTCAAAACTGGAAAATGGGAGTGGGAGAAGATCCCTAGTATAATTGGAAGCCTCCAAGAGTCTTTTCATGTTGAAAATTACAGTGATGGGAAGGGGCCCTTTGTCTCAGTTTCTAGCTAGCCCCTATTGTCATGTCCTGACAGCATCACATAGTATAGCAACACTTGATTTATGTATGCTGTAGGGCTTCATGTGTTTTCCTTATCTGATGTACATTTTCAGTGAGTTGTAACTGAAACTGTTTCCAGGATGAAGAATTTAATTTCCAAGGTTGCAATTTGAATTGTTCACATTGATGACAAGAAGCTGTAATTTTTCCATGCTAAATGCAAATGGATGTATTTACTGAACTGCATCATGTTCAGTAAATACATGAACGTCTAGAACAGGTGGGTCACTAAGAGCCTCAAGAATTGGTCATAGCAAATCAACTTCATTTTCTTCTCTTGATAGTTACTAGATCTGGGGGATGCTGTAGCTATAGCTTACTTAGATTTTAACATAGTATTTGACAGACTTCTTTATGTCTCCCTGTGATGTGGTAGATGCCCACTTAAAAAACAACAAACACTGATAATATAGCTGAACTGGATTAGAAGGTTAATTGGATCTTTCTTTAAAACATGCCTTTAAACCCATAGATCCTTTAAATACCCTAATTTTGATAAAGGAAGACTATTTGAATAATTGAAAAAGGAGTCACAGAAATATGCAGGCTTTGCTCTTTAGATTTATTGTAGAGACAATTCTTATTCAGGTATGGATTGTACTAGATGGCCACTGACATCCCATCCAAATCAAAATTTACTGGTTCTACTCAGAACAAGTGCCACAGATGTCATAAATTGTTTGAGCCTATCATTTTACATAGAAGAAATTCTTGAGGTTCAGAATAGTGGGTTTGGAGGACATGAATGGTTTCTCAGAGATCATGCAATTAATTATATCTCTAAGGTCACTTTCGGCTTTATGCTGAGGCAGCCAGACCCAGTAGAAGGCACTTAGAATATGGAATAAGAAGACCTAGGGGTTCAGGTCCTAGCTATGTGACCTTGAATAAGTCAATACCTAACCTTGAAATTTAATTTCTTCATATATAAACTGAGGAAATTGATCAAGATGACCCTTAGTTAAGGTCCTTTCTAGCTCTAAAATCCTGTGATTCTAGTCAGAGTTAGGTATCGCCATATGCTTCCTGGCCGTTACAGTGTTTGCTGCCTGAGATACTAAGAGATCACCTAGCTCAACTGAATTATATCCTTGGGTATTGAAAGAGTAAGTAGATGAGATTGTTGGGCCATTGTTCGTAATATTTGAAGGATCTTATAGTATAGGAGAGATACAGCAAAATCAAAAGGCAAATGTGCCGATTTTCAAAAAAGAGAATGGAATTTTCAAAGTAGGAATGCAGGAGATACAAGCCTGCATTCTTGACTTAGATTCCAGGCACAATTCTAGAATGTGTGTGGTTAGTGAACATCTAGAACAGGTGGGTCACAAAGAGCCTCAAGAATTGGTCATAGCAAATCAACTTCATTTTCTTCTCTTGATAGTTACTAGATCTGGGGGGTGCTGTAGCTATAGCTTACTTAGATTTTAACATAGTATTTGACAAAGACTTTCTTGCTATTCTTATAGAAAAGATGGAAAGTGTGGGCTAGACAGTAATCCAATTAGATGGATTCAGGATTGGGTGAACAATTAGAACTAAAGATTAGTGGGTTTGTCATCTTTGGAGTTTTCTGTTGGAGTGCTCCAGTGATCTGTGCCTGGCTCTGTGCTATTTAGTATTTTAACAGGGACTTCGTTAAAGAATTATGTTTGTTAAACTTTCAAGTGGCACAAGTGGCACACTCTTATTGAGAAATAGCTAAAACACTGTGATAAAGATCCTGACAGGTCAAAGCATTGGATTGAAGTGGGAAGAAACTTAAGACAGGGAAGCCAACTAGGAGGCTTCTGGAATAGTCCAGGTGAGAGGTGATTAGGACCTGAACTAAGGTGATGGCTGTGTGATTAGTGAGAAGGGGAGAGATGTGTATATATATTACATATATGTGTGTGTGCATATGTGTGTATATACATATGATGAAATTTAAGAGAGATAAACTTAAAGTCTTAAAGTTGGGATCAAAAAGTCAACCTCACAAGCATAAGATGGAGGAGGAAAGGCTACATGGCAGTTTGTCTGAAAAAGATCTCAAGTTTTAATAAATTCACAAGTTTAGTATCAGTGAATAATATGATATAGCAGCCAAGAAAGCTAATGCATCTCTGGCTCTGATGAGAAGCATAGTGTCCAGGACCACAGAGATGATGATACTGCTTCACTCTGCCTTTGTTGTATTCTCTTCAGCATCATATTTTAGGAAGGACATTGAGAAACTAAAGAAGGTCAAGAGATGGGCATCTAGGAAGGTGAAGGACCTTGATATCATACCAAAGATCAGTTAAAGGAACTCGAAATGTTGAGACTACTGATTAAGATGATGCGTGATAAAGAATACATGATAGTTGTCTTCAAGGATTTGAACGGCTTTGATGTGAAAGGAAGAGTTAGGCTTGTTTTGCTTTGCCAAATCCTGTCATTTCTTTTTCCCCAGCATCTCATGTCTCCTTCTCACTAATCACACAGTTAACACTTTAGTTCAATCCTTTATCACCTCTCCTGCACCATTGCTGTGGCCTTCTGGTTGGTTTGTTTCCTTGCCTGAGGTCTCTTGCCCTCCAATCCATCCTACACACAGCTGCCAAAGTGATTTTCCATAAGTCCGGGTCTGACCTTGTTACTGCCCTACCGAATACAATTCCAGAAGCTCTCTAATTGCCTCCAGGATAAAATATAAACTATTTGGCTTTAAAAACTCTTCTGGGGCAACTAGGTGGCAGTGGATAGAGCTCTGGCCTTGGAGTCAGGAGGACCTGAGTTCAAATGTGACCTCAAACACTTGACACTTACTAGCTGTGTGACCCTAGGCAAGTCACTTAACCCCGATTACCTCACCAAAAAGCAAAAACAAAACAAAACAAAAACCTCTTCTTAACTTGGTATCAACCTATCTTTCTCACTTTGTTATATATACATTACTTTTATTGTCACATTCTACCTTTCAGCCAAACTGGCCTTCTTGTTCTTTACATATGACACACTCCATTTCCTGTTTCTGTTTTTGCACTGGCTGTCCCTTGCACTTAGAATGCAATTCCTCCTTCCTTCTGCCTCATTGAATTTCTTACTTCCTTCAAGCTTCAGTCCATTTCACCTTCCTACACCTTTACACACACACATACGTGCATGAGCTTGTTCCTCTGCCCCAAACTACCTTGTATTTAATTCTGTGCATACTTAGTATGTGTTCTGCATGCTCTCTCTCTTATAGAAGATAAGCTCTCTGGTTTTTGTTTTTTTGTTTGTTTTTTTTTTGATCTCTATCACCAGCACCTAATGCAGTGCCTGCACATAGTAGTGTGCATTTAAGAAATGCTTATTATTTGCTCCAGGGAATAGAATTAGTAGCAATTGTTAGAAGTTTCAAAGAGGCAAATTTAGATTTGACGTAAGGAAACACTTCCTAATAATTGTTGTTGTTCAGTCATTTCAGTCATGTCAGACCCAATTTGGAGTTTTCTTGAAAAGATACTAGAGTGGTTTGCCTTTTCCTTCTCCAGCTCATTTTATGGGCGAGGAACTGAGATAAACAGGGTTAAATGACTTGCCTAGGGTCACAGAGCTAATAAGACCAGATTTTAATTGAAGAAGATGTCTTTCTAATTCCCAGCCCAGTGCTTGATCCATTGCACCACCTAGCTGCGTCTCTTAATAATTAGAAAAATACAGAAGTGGAATGGGAGGTAATAGGTTTACCTTCACTGAAAGTGATGATTACTTTTTGGATGTTGTTGTAGAAGCAATTCCTTCTCAGGTACTAGTTGGATTAGATGGCCTTTGAGAGGTCCCTTTGAACTCTTGAGTATCTGTGTAGGAAGGCAACTTAGGTTGGAGGAGTTTGTAAAATTTGCTTCGAGACTGGTTAGAACTTTAGATACTGTGTATATGGTTACAATGTACTTCATATTTCTATAGCACCTTTCTTCTAAGGATTATAGTCTTTGTTGTTGTTGACCAGTTCCTCAGCATTTCCCAAGCTTCTTACTAGAGCCATAGATAGCCCAGGAGGTTCCCCAAGGCAGGGAAATTTAAATAGCCTTTGACCGCTTTTCTTGTCCCTGAGAAATAAAGTAGTTGGAGCTGGGTGATGCCCAAAGGGCAGATTTGCTAAGGTGTCAGGTCGTGTTGGAGCAGAGACAGGACTTTTGCCTGAGGGCGCAGCTAGATTGTTTACTGAGGTTCCAAGGATAGCTGCCAAAGCTGACTTTGTTGCTGTTGTTGTTGAAGATCCCTAGTAGGAGTGGGTAAGGAAACCTAGCCTTGCCTAGTTGGCCAGTCCCCTCATTGGCAAACAGTGATGGCCCTATGATCTTCAGGGTGAATGAATCCAAGAGGCAGACAATAAAGCAAAGTTGAAATTGGGATGGAGGGGAGAAGGGTGCTTTGTAACTCTCTAGAAATTCTCTGCTGCTTTTCCATGTGCTCTGCTCTGAGAAAAGGGCAGTATAAGGTTGAGGGACGTCTGCACTGGTAAGGCAGCACCATCCCTTCCTAGAAATGGCTTTTCCCTTTCTTTCAAAGCTTTGCTCAAGAAATGAATAAGAATAGGGGTGGAGTGACAACTGAGGCCAGGTTGTAACCAATGGGCCCCTCTCTGCTTAAATATTTGTCATAAGTAATGAGTCAAGGATTGTTTCTCTGGAGGGATCTCCAAGCAAGGCCAACTTTAAACAATCTGGACAAAAGAGTGCGGGCTTGGGAGTCAGAACTGAGTTATGGTATTTGCTTTAACAATATGGGTCTCTACTTCCCTCTCTGTAAAATAGAGGTTGGAGAAAGTGGTTTCTAAGATCCCTTCTAGCTCTTGGTGAGTCTGAGATATGAGCTTCATTTGATTTCACCACATCCCACTTAATATCAGTAAGCATTGAATGAACCTTTCTCTGTGACCATGGGCAAATCATTTCCCCTCTCTTGAGCCCCATTTTTTCCACTTATAAAATAAGAAGTTAAAACTAAATGATCCCTAAGGTCTCTTCTAGGTTTCACATGATACTTTGAGAGTTTTGGAGGGGTTGGCTTCAAGGTTTCTTTCTGCTCCTCCCCAAAAGCATCTGTTTGCTTTAAGGGTTATCCATTGTCCCAGAGGATGATTAGTAACTTTGTGTATATTGGAGTATCTGCGTCTTTTCATGGAATGATAGCCAGTATTCCTCCCCTACTTCTAACCACCTCCCCCCCCCCAAAAACCCATGCTTGTTGATTGGATGTGGTTTGTGGTGCTTCCTCCAGATGCACACATTCCTAGTACAGGTCTATATTTTTCCACCGTATACCATGCTGATTTCATCCACCCTTGTGTTTGGACCACTTTCTCACAGCAGCAAACAAAACTGATTCATTAGTAAGTGCCTGCATTAATCAATACACAGTCAGATCTCCCAGTGACTTTCTCTCTACTAGAAAACTGTAGCGATTTTCCTCCACGGGAGGCAAATTTTGGAAAGCCATATGATACTGGCACTGAAGGATTCTTGTGACTCATTAACTCATTTAACAACCTCCTGATGACACGGGGTTGGGGGTAGGAAAGAGTGGGAAGAAATATCACTTCCCCACTACCTCTGATGGTTTTCCCTAGGCTAATCTGCTTGGCAACCAAAAAGTCAAATTCATGGTGTTGCTATCAGAAGATACAGATTTAAAACCCTTTCTTCCAGCTTCCTGTTCAGCCAAGCTCAATATCTGTGATTCAGCAGTTTTACTTCATTCTTTGCAGTAAGCTGTGTTTCAGGAGTTCAGTAATTACTTAATGCAGCATTTGAAAAATATTTCTGGAATCTTGCAACCCAGTCCCATCCTTGTAACAGTAATTGTGTCTGAAATTATTTTTAGATACTTTATTCAAATAGAGTTTACATGGGCAGACATTGTGATTAATAATCATGTCCTCCGTGTATTCCTAAATTGTATTACAAGCTGCTGAGTAAAGTCATGCATAAAATGGTTGTGCTACATCTCTACCCACACTGGGTTGGCATCTACCAAAAACCTGTCAGAAAACCAGTTAAAGAGACTTGTGTCTGACCTGAATCATAGTTGGCCTCTAGTTAAGAATATGACAGTGAGCAGAATAGACCAACCAGTCTTCACTTTGCACTTAGCATTTGATGCAAACAAACCCTTATTACTTCAGCAGAGCTCTCCAACTAAGAATTGTTGGCAATCCTAGAGAAATGCTGATGCAATTTCTCGGTTTGCTTCTACTCTTAACACTTGATCTGTAACTGAAAGTGATTCTTTCCTCATCTCTTAATGCTTTGTACTACTTTTACACTTTTGGTCAGTATGTCTTATTTTATTAGCTTAATGAACTCCTTCGTATAGAAGGAACTTTTGAAAAATCTTTATGTAAAGCACTATGCTAAGTGCAAGAGTAGGGTAGTTAGGTGGTGCAATGGATAGAATGCAGGCTCAAAGTCAAGAAGACTCATCTTACTGAGTTCAAATCTGGCCTCAGACACTTACTAGCTGTGTGCCCCTGGGCAAGTCACTTAAACTCTGTTTGCCTTAATCCACTGGAGAAGGAAATGACCCAGTATCTTTGCCAAGAAGACCCCATTGTCATGAAAAGTCAGACACTACTAAACAATTGAAGAACAACAACAGAATGGTACAAGATTGGATACAGGTGATTCACAGTTGGATCCAGGTGTTGCACATGTAGAAAGTTCAAGAAGTAATCTCAGGTCCATTTATAAAATTTGATTTGAGACAGTCTGCAGGAATAGATGATTTCCTTTACTTTATAAACACTTCTTGGCTCTTTGTTGCCACTTTTAGACCCTCTGCTACTACCATCACTCAGCAACCTCTTTTCCTTTGCTGTTCATTCCATCCAAGAATATACTGCGATCCATATCCTGATGATGTGTCAGCCCCCAGCGAATTTTTCCTCTTTCCTTAGAATCAAGTACCTAGCTCAATGTCTTTCTCTACTGCTCAACTCCTGTCTTTTTATAGTTGGGGACTTATGTGCTATGTCCTCTCCAGTACTCAAAGAGGTTGCTGTTTGTCCTTTGTTCTTGAAGAGGACCATGACATCAGGGAGGGGATGCCATGACATGCAAGTGAATTGCATTTAAGTGAGGGAGGAGCTGCCCGCTAGGGACCAAACTTACAGTTGGGCAACATGACTTTTCCTTCCTTCCTTTCTTCCTTTCTTTTTTCCTTCCTTCCTTCCTTCCCTCCCTCCTTCCTTCTTTCCTTCTCTCTCCACATCTCCACATAGGGTATCATACCTTTACCTGCCAGTGCTGTGCCCAAAGGGAATGTAAATTTTTAATTTCTGAAATTTCTTTTTTTTTTTGTTTTGCTTTTTTTCTCTTAAAGACCAGCCTTAACCCCAAATCACTCTGTTCCCAAACCTACTTGGTCACTATTTGGGCTCTGATTGGCTCAGAATGAATGTAAATAACAGTTGTTTCTGTTTTGGCCAGAAACCCTGAGGGCCTTCCCTCCCATATCTATTTTTTTTGTTTGTTTGTTTTTTTGTTTGTTTTTAGGCAACTGGGGTTAAGTGACTTGCCCAGGGTCACACAGCTAGTAAGTGTCAAGTGTTTGGTCTGAGGCCGGATTTGAACTCAGGTCCTCCTGAACGGGGCTGGTACTCTATCCACTGCGCTACCTCGCTGCCCCCCCATATCTATTTTTTTTTTAAAGAGGCTATTTTTTGCCTCTTTTTTTTTTTTTTTTTTTAAATTAAGCTTAATCACTGAATGGGCAGTGCCTCAGTTAAGCTGAGACCTGTTAGCCTGGACCATCCTGGTTTCCAAATTCACTAGATTCCTCAACTCTCCTGACCTGTATATTCCTTTTACCCCAATAATACATAAGGATAGTCATACACTTGATCATCATCCCCAGGTATTCCACCTCCATGATCCAGGTCTCTGAAATTGCTCTCATTGTAACTCTATTCTTCCATCTCTCTCTCTTCCTCACTTTTCCAATCCATCACCCCCTGTGCTCACTTCAGCAGCACATATGCCAATCTGTCTGTCCTACTCTGGCCTCACTTTGCTCTTTGAAATATTGATGCTCATAGTTAATTCAGTTTTAAATTGTCCTCTTTCTCCAATCTTGTCCTATTGTCCTGTTGCTGCTCATTCCTTTCTGAATTAACTCCATTACCTTTCCAGAGACAACTTATTGATGAATGCCACTGGAAGAAGTCATAATTATGATTTAAAAATCCACTAAAAATTTATATCTGTTCTTAGCTGGCTGGACTGTCACTGCTAGACAACAATCCTTTTATTCTCCTTGACTAGATTCCCTGTCATATTCTCCCACAGCCCTTGAGCCTCCTATAATATTAGTACCACCCCAGACCTCAATCTTAGCAGAAGATATTACTTTATATTTTACCAAGAAATTGGAGGTCATCTATCATAAAGTTCTTCTTCTTCCCAGTTCCTCACCTCATATCCCTTCAACATCACTCCCCATTTTCTTCTTTTCATCAGTCTCAAAGCGAGTAGTCTTCCTCTAAGGCCAACCCTTCTACTAGTATCCTTGATCCAGTCTCATTCCATTTCCTTTAGCAGCTTGTCCCTTCCATCATCCCCTCTCTCTAATATTGATTCTCTCTTTACCTACTACTGCCTCTTTCCCTGCTGCCTATAAATGTGCCCAGATCTCCCATATCCTTTAGCAAAAAAAAAAAAACAAACTTCAAAGCACCCTATCGTCTCTTTATGCTCCACTCTATATTTTTTCTTTCTTTCACTACCAAACTCCTAGTGAAAGCTGTTTATACTCATTCTACTTTATTATATTCAACTCAGTCCCAAAACTTTCCAGTCTGGCTTCTGACCCTATCAGAATAAAATTCATCCTCCAAGATTCTAAGTGATCTCTTAGTTGCCAATTTCAATGGTATTGTTTCAATCTTTCTTCTTATTGACCACTGTGTAGCATTTGACATTGTTGAGCAAACCTTTCTTCCTAGATACTCTTGATTTTCATGCCTCTGCTCTTTCTTGTTTCTGTTCCCACTTTCTGGTTATAAAAGCATAAATTTAAAGCCAGAAGGGGCCATGCAGACTATCTTGTCTAACCCCCTCATTTTTATAGATGAAGAAGCAAAAGCTTATAGAGGTTAAGTGACTTGCCCAAAGTTAGTGGCAGAGATATTTCTCCTGAATGCCCCTGGTACCTCAAACTCTTAAGTGTCTGAACAGAATTAATGTTCTTCCTACCAAAAAACCTATTCCTCTTCGCAGCTTCCCTATTTTCCTTGATGACATCACCATCTTCCTTCCAAACCTCAGTTATCTCTTACTTTTCCCTTCCCTCTATGGCACATAACCAATGAGTTGCCAGGCCCTATTGACTCTGCCTGCATGATATCACTATAATCCATCCCCTTCTCTATACTTTTAATGCCATCATCCTAATGTCACTGCTGGATCATCATACATGTCTCACTTCCCATGCATAGGTGTGTCTCAGGGCTCTCTTCTTGGCCTGAATTGGATGAATTCAACTATCATCCTATACAGATAATTTCCAGGTCCACATATATTAACCCTTAACTCCCTCCTGAGCTCTAAACTATCATCTCCAACTGCTGCTGTACATCTCCTCTTGGATATCCCCTATGCATCACAAACTTAACATATCCAAAACAAAACTCATTATCTCTCCCCCTATGCCAGCTTTTCCTGCTAACTTCCATTTTACCAACAACATCTTGTCTCTTTCTTCACTCACATTACAACTAGTATAGTTCAGGTTCTCATCATCTCATGCCTAAACTGTAGCAATATTGTCCTGATTGGTACTCCTGCCTTCAGTCTCTTCTCTTTTCAATTCACCCTCCATGCAACTGCCAAACTAATGTACTTAAATATAGCTCACTCTACTGCACAAAAAGCTAAACTCAGACCACTGTGGCTAGGTGGCACAGTGGATAGAACACTGGACCTGTTATCAACAAAACCTGAGTTCAGATGTGGCCTTAGACACTTAGCTGGATGACCCTGGACAAGTCCCTTAACTTCTGTCTTCCTCAGTTTCCTTCTCTGTAAAATGGGGGTAACAACAGCACCTTATAGTGCTATGTAAATGCTGGCTATTGTTATTATTATAGTGACTCCCTTCTGTTCCTAGGATGAAGTCTTTCTGCATTTAACATCCTTCCTAATCTGGTTGGCTCCAGCTTATCTTTCTAGACTAATTTCACATTATTTTTTCATAGACTGAATGTTCCAACGAAACTGTACTGCTTGCTGTTCCTGTGCATAACATTCCATCTTCCACCTCTCAGTCTTTGCACAGATTTTCCTCTGGCCTGTTTCCTCTCTTTGAATCCCTCAGTTCAAGTGCCACTTCCTTCTGAGAACTAGCCTGAGCTCCCTGTATCTCACCTCTTGGTGCTTTCCTCACAGGCCCCCAGATTACTTATATTTATTTACCTTGTATATGTTTTGTGTTTATTTATATACATGTTCTTCCCTCCCCACCTCAGAAGACTATAAGCTCCTAATTTTTTAATTTATAGTAGTTCCAGATTATAAGCCTCATCCTTTTGCCCTCCTAGTTCACATAACATTGTGGCTATGTGGTTTAAGGGAAATAGAGGGTAAGAAGGTAAATGTTATGTATTACAAAAAGAAATTACTTCTTAAGCTGAGCTAATGGCCTCTCCTCCACTTATTTACTTTGTTCCAGAAATGATTATATACTTTAAAAGTTAAAACTTTTTTAAAATTAAAAAAATGTATTATGAACTTAAGACACAAATAAAACTAACATTTCTATCTTTTTGAAGAACAGAAAAAGAGTTTTATATAAGAAACCGAATCTCTATTGTGAGCAACTTGCTTTTCTTTTTAATAATGCAATAAATTCAACTTGTAACTTTCAAATTGGTCTTGATCTCTCTGGTTTTCCTTCTGTTCTCATCTAGGCATTTTGGTTTTTAGTTTTTTTAAAGCAAGGCTTTTTTATAAAGCAAAAAGCCTTCATCTGAATAGTGGAAAGATCTAATCAGGAAGCTTACCCTGAGAAGGTTTCCTGCTGAATCTTTGCCATGCAGAATTCTCCAAACCACTCTTTTGAATAACCACTCAACCAATTAGGAAAAAGAAATCCCTCTGTAGCAATTCAAGCAAATTGTTGGAGCAACTTTAGGCAGACTTTGCCCTCCTGCATAAATAATATAAGTATAAAGGAGAAGATTTTTTAACTGGTGTTAAACTTGAATGATAATGACAGTAATAATAATAATACATGGATTGATATGCAAAAGGACAATATCTGGCTCTTTGATGGAGTAGCTAATGGCAGGATTTCAATGGAAAAAAGCAATCTTTTACATAATTTTCCCCCTTGTTCAATAGAGTTCCTTGATAAGTAAGGGCAAGTCTCATCACCTCTTTGGACCTTGGTTTCCTCTTCAGTAGAATGAGAGGATTGTATCATAGGGGTCCTTCTCCTCTATATCTATGACCTTACACAGACTTTAATTTCATAAAATTTGCCGTAAAGAGTTCTGAACCATTTTCTTGATTCAAATGTTTTGCCATTGCATATGGTTATTTTTGAAGGTTACTGGATCATCTTGTATAGTTTTATCACTCTTATGATTTCTCATTATAAAATATTTCAAGGTTATACACTCTTAAATATGCCATTTCATTAAAAATCTGTCATGGTGGTATCACCACGAACAGACATTCTTCTTCTAAATGTTTCTTCAAACTTGTGTTACTTTGACAATGCTCCATAACAAAATGGATTTGAAACTGTAAGGAGCACATCTGTTTGCTCATGGATTAAATTTTGAAATCTCTGAATTTTGTCTGCTGGGCTCAGCTGAACCAAAATGTGACTTGCCAAAATCATTGACCTATGTTTATTAATAGATGAGGACATTATGCCATAAGATGGCCAAAGATGCCATAAAGTCATGTCTTCATTTTCTACCTTAATAGAATCCAAAAATTCTGTATCCCCAGTATACAAAATTCCTTATAGATTTCATCTGAACTTGTATAAATTACAGTACTATTTCTTTGAAGTCTTGCAATCCTGTAGTTTCTTGATGACAAAATAATATGACCTTAATTTTCATTGACCTTTCAAGCAATATAAGATGGATTTAAGTTAAGATTAGAGTTTTTCTCAAATGTTTAAAAAGCATTTTGACATGTATCAACAATCTCATATATGCACACATACCACACTGATAGCAGAAAGTGAAAAAGAATTAAGAAGTCTCTTGATGAGGATAAAAGAGGAGAGTGTAAAAAGCTGGCTTCAAGCTTCACATCAAAAGAACTAAGATCTTGGCAACTTGTTCTATCACTTGCTGGCAAATAGAGAAGAAATGGAAGCAGTGTCAGATTTTATATTCTTGGGCGTAAAAATCACTGCAGATAGTAACTACAGCCTTGAAATTAAAAGACACTTTCTCCTTGCAAAGAAAACTGTGGCAAATCTGAACAGCATACTAAAAAGTAGAGGCGTCACCTTGCCAACAAAGACCCATGTAGTCAAAGCTATGGTTTTTCCAGTAGCACTGTATGGCTGTGACAGTTGAACTATAAGGAAAGTTGGGTGTTGCAGAATCGATGCTTTTGAATTGTGGTGCCAGAGAAGACTTTTGAGAGTCCTTTGGACAACAAGGAGATCAAATCAGTCAATACTTAAAGATATTAATCCAGACTATTCACTGGAGTGTCAAATACTGCAGCTGAAACACTTTGTACACATAATGAGAAGACAGGACTCATTGGAAAAGACCTTGATGTTAGGAAAAATTAAAGGCAAAAGGAAAAAGGGATGGTGACAACGAGATACATAGATACTGTTATGGAAGCAATGAGCGTGAGCTTGAACAGACTTTGGGAGATAGTGGAGGATTGAAGGGCCTTTCAGACTGTAGACCCCAGGGGGGTCATGAAGAGTCAAACATGACTGAACAACTGAGCAACAGCAACAAAGACTTTGGAGGATTGGAATGGTCTATGATTGTTTGATATTATAGCAGCTCCTCACTTCTACAGATACTGAAGATTAAAATAATTTATATTTATTCTTAATAGCTAATATTTATATAGTATACTCTACATACATTATGTCATTTTCATCACAACCCTGTGAAGGTAGCTGCTACAGGTGTATATTATTCCCGTTTTACTGAGGAGAAACTGAGGCTCAGAGGCAGCATGCCTTTGCCTATGGTCACACCACTAGTAAGAATAAGAAATAGAATTTAAACCAAGGACCCTTTTGATAAATCCATCACTCTTTCCATTGTACCTCACTTATTCCCAGCCATAGCACATGCAAATAAAGAAACAAACAAAATACATAATAAAATCTCAAATAGTACCATAAAATCAGAACTATTTATATTGTGATCAAATAAAAAAACTTTAGCATGATAGCAGCACATTTAGTTGAATTCCCCTTCTAATCGCTTTTCCATCTATATGCTTACAAAGGTGCTGAATTTTTTTTTAATTCAGTGCTTTTATTTTTTACAAAGTAACAAAGACCATTAGTAGCAAAGTTGGAACTTGAAACCAATTATTGTGACTTTAAATGCAGTTTCCCTCTTTTTTCTTTTTTTTATCTTTTTTTTTATTTTTAGTTTTCAACATTTACTTCCACAAGATTTTGAGTTCCAAATTTTTACCCCATCTCACCCCAAGATGGCATGCATTCTGAATACCCCTTCCCCTAGTCTGCTTTCCCTGCTATCTCTTCCCACCCTTCCCCTTTTATTTTCCTGTAGGGCAGGATAGATTTCTGTACCCCATTTCCTGTATTTCTTATGTCCCAGTCACATGTGAAAACATTTTTTTTAAACATGTGTTTTTAAAACTTTGGGTTCCAAATTTGCTCCCTTCCTCCCTCCCCACCCACCCTCATTGAAAAGGCAAGCAACTCAATATAGGCTATACATGTGCAGTTATGCAAAACACTTCCATAGTAGACATGCTGTGAAAAACTAACTCTATTTCCCTTAATCCTATCCGGCCCCCCCCCCCCATTTATTCTGTTCTTTCTTTTCACCCTGTCCCTCCTCAGAAGTATTTGCTTCTGATTACCCCCTTTCCCAATCTGCCCTCCTCTCTATCATCCCCCCACTCTCTTGTCCCCTTCCCCTTCTATTTTCCTGTAGGGTAGGACAAATTTCCATACCCAATTGAGTGTGTATGTTATTCCATCCTTAAGTCAAATCCTATGAGAATAAGATTCACTCATTCCCTCTCACCTTCACGTTTCCCTTCCACTGTAAGAGCCTTTTCTCTTCTGTTTTTTTGTGAGATAATTTACCCCGTTCTACCTTTTCCTTTCTCCTTCTCCTAGTATAATCCTCTCTCACCCCTTAATTTTATTCTCCAGATATGACCACTTCATCTTCAACTCACCCTGTGCCCTCTATCTATCTATCCATCTACATATATACACATACATATAATTTTTTCCCTCCAACTACCCTAATACTGACAAAGGTCTCATGAGTCACAAATATCTTTCCATGCAGGAATGTAAACAGTTCAACCTTAATAAGTCTCTTATGATTTCTCTTTCCTGTTTACCTCTTCATGTTTCACTTGAGTCTTGTATTGGAAAGTCAAATTTTTTATTCAGCTCTGGTCTTTTCATCAAGAATTCTTGAAAGTCCTCTATTTCACTGAATGACCATTTTTTCCCCTGAAGAATTATACTCAGTTTTGCTGGGTAGGTGATTCTTGGTTGTAATGCTATCTCCTTTGCTCTCCGGAATATTATATTCCATGCCCTGTGGTCCCTTAATGTAGAAGCAGCTAAATCTTGTGTTATCCTGATTGTGTTTCCACAATACTTGAATTGTTTCTTTCTGGCTGCTTGTAATATTTTCTCCTTGACCTGGGAACTCTGGAATTACCTACAATATTCCTAGGAGTTTTCCTTTGGGGATCTCTTTCAGGAGGAGATCAGTGAATTTTTTTTAAGAAAGTTATGCTTTTTATTTTTTTATAGCTGCACCATGCATATACACATACATATGTACTTCTTTTACTGCTTTTTTGGCAATAGCTCACTTCACATAAGACAGGCGTAGAGAAGCTGCTGGTTCCTCACTTCTGGCATGAGACTTTGCATTTTTTTCCCATCAGTTTACCAAGAATTTTATTCTTCATATTTGTCATTTTATAGTGCAATAATATTCCATTACATTGATATTGCACAATTTATTCAGCCATTCCACAACTGTTAGATATATAAATGGTTTCCAGTTTCTTCCTATTACAAATGAAGCAGCTATGAATGTTTTTATACAGACAAGCTTTTTTCTCCTTTTAGTAACATTCTTAGGATGTGAGAGGCAGAATGGTATGATGGAAAGAACACCAGTCTCAAAGTCATAAAATCTAGGTTTGAGTACTAGCTTTGATATTTACTAGCTGTATGACTTTGAACAAGTAACTTGACCTCTATAAGCTTCAGTTTCCTAATTAACAATAATCACAGCTTACATTTACATAGCACTTACAATGTGCTAGGGTGCTATGGTAATTACTTTGAAATGGTTAACTCATTTGATTATAAAATAAGCATAATATTTATCCTAACAAACCAGAAAAGTGCTTTGTAAACATTAAAATACTATAGAAATGTGAACGATAATAAATGCATCATCATTCTTCGTTATTTCCCACATATTGTTGTTGTTGTTCAGTAGTGTCAGACTCTTTGTGACCCCATTTGGGGTTTTCTTAGCAAAGATACAAGATTACCATTTCCTGCTCCAGCTTATTTTACAGGTAAGGAACTGAGGCATATGGTTAAGTGACTTGCCTAGGGTCACACAGCTAGTAAGTATCTGAGGCCAGATTTGAATTGAGAAAGATGAGTCTGATTTCAGGCCCAGCACTCTATCCACTGTGCATATCGTTTGCCAGTTTGTGTCAATTCTGCCTTCATAACATCTCTCAAATACATCGCTTTTATCTTCACTCACACCACCACTACCATATTCAGGCCCTCATCTTCCCTTTCCCGAACCACTGTAACTTACTCTCAGTTGGTTTCTCTGCTTCCAGTCTCTTCCATCCATCTAATCCATTCTCCACACAGTTGTCAAATTAATCTTTATAAAGCAGAGGTCTTGTCAGTCCCTAAAACTCATTTATCTGCTTGGTTTTTAATGCTCTTCACTATTTCTCCAACTGACCCTTCCTGACTTGATATGACTCCCTTTCTCCCTTTCATGTACTGTAGGTTCCAACCACACTGGACCACTAGTTGTTCCCCAAACTTGACATTCCATCTCCTGGCTCCATGATTTCTCACAATCCATTCTTCATGGCTAGAATGTATTGCATCTTCCTTTTAGCCTTTCACAGTCTTCATCTTTCTTAACTGCTCAGTGTAGATACCATCTAATGGTGTCCTTCCTCAATTCTCAAACTATAATGTATCTATCTACTCATCTCTGTGTGGAATTGTTCCCCCAAAGTAAAACCTCTTGAGACCATAGGCTATTTTGTTTTTGCCTTTTATTTCTCCCCTCTTGCCAGTACCTAACACAGTGCCTTAAACTGTGTTCCATAAATGTTTGTTGAACTGATTTTTTTTTAAATTTTGGTGACTTTCGTTTTAATATTACAATCATTTCCTGGCATACCCCTCCCCCCATCAAACCTTCCCCTGTAACAAAGAACAGCCAAGCAAAAGCGACTGAAAGAACTACCGTATCTGACAGCATCTCCAACATTCCGTATACTCACATTCTTCAACTCTCCACTGAAATGAGAGATGTGGGCTAGAATTAAGTTGTTGAGTATCCATGAATTGAGGAATGACTAAGCAAATGTGGCACATAGATGTAATAGAATATTATTGTGTTGTAAGAAGTGAGGAAATGAAGAATTCATAGAGAGACACATGAGAAGACTAATATGAACTATTGCAGAGGAAAGTAAGCAGAACAAGGAAAGAATACACACAATGACAAGAATTATAAAGGGAAATAATAGAAAACCCAAACCAAACACTGTTAAGTATAATGACTACACATGACCCTTAGAGGAGAGTTCGAGATGTATGTACATTCCTCTCTTTCTCTCTCTCCCTCCCTCCCCCTCCTCCCCTTCTCTTTGTAGAATTCGAGAGGACTACAGGTGTAGAATGTCGCATTTATCTGACTGGTGGTGTTTTAATTGATTTTGCTGACCTGCTTTTTTTCCTTTTTTAAAAAAATCTTTGTTATGAATGGCTCTTTGGAGAGGGGATGGGAAGGATCTCTCTTTAGCAGTGAAGATGATATAAAAGGCAAAGCTAGCAATAAGAATGTTTAAAAGGAAAAAGAAATTAAATTGTTAAATAGTAATGAATATGATTGGTTTTACCACTTTTTTATGTTACCAGATTGGTATTCAAAAATATTGCGCCATTTTTCTATTCTAACAACAGTGTAATAGGGTGCCTATTTTCATATAGCTCCTCCAACATTACATTTTTGTTACTTTCTAACTTTGCCAATTTAATGGTTATAAGATGGCACCTCAAAGTAGTTTTAATTTGCATTTCTCAGATTAGTAGTCTAAGTATCCATGAGTGTTATTAACTATATATGTGCGTATACACACATATTTACTTATTTGAAAAATACTCTTCATGTCCTTTGGCCATTTATCCATTGAGGAATGGTTGTCACTCATAAATTTGTGTCTTTATGCTGTATTTTTACAATAAACACAAATTAATATTAATTGTTTTATGGTCTTCTTGTACTACTTGATATAATTATAGATAAAAGAAGGTTGTCAAAAAATGAAAATTTTGAATCAATGCTAAGTATTACAGTATAAAGACAATATGGTGTAATAGAGTATTGGATTTAGAGTCAGGAGAGACCTGTGTATGACTCTGCTGTGAGTCTCAATTTTCTCATCTGTAAAATGGACATAATACCCATAGTACATACCTCATAAAAGGCAGCATGGTATGATGGATAGAGGGCCACTCTTATAGAAAAGACCTGGGTTCAAGTTCAGCTTCTGACACTATCTGCATGACCTTGAGGCAGGCAGGGCTGTCTATGCCCCCAGATAGTCCTCTCCAACTGAAAGATATAGACCCATTGAGGAATCTATGTGGAGAAGCTTTCCCACAAGAAAATATCTGTACTCATGAAATAGATCTACGGAGGGGGAAATCTACCTCAGAATTGTTATGAGAATCAAATAAGGTAAGAATGTGTATAAACTTCGTTGCAGACCT
Organism: Vombatus ursinus; assembly: GCF_900497805.2. Lineage (NCBI taxonomy): Eukaryota > Metazoa > Chordata > Mammalia > Diprotodontia > Vombatidae > Vombatus > Vombatus ursinus. The sequence continues at coordinate 13,378 of NW_020948983.1, read as the reverse complement.
TGAAGTGCTATTTAAATGTCAGTTATTATAATCTTTAAGAAGGGGACCTACTGAGATGTGGAATATAAGCTCTTTGAGGGCAAGAAGCTTTTAGTTTTTTATCTTTGTCACTGCAGCACCTAGAATGGTGACTGGCACAGAAAAGGCTCTTAATAAATGCTTATTGAATTGAATTAAAATTTAGATGTTCTTTGGTGATTCCAGATACTGATAAAAGTTCTCAAAAATCCTAGGGTTTTTTTTTAATGTTATGGTAGGACCAGTGTTCACCAGGGCTCCCCCTCATTCCCACTCACGCAGCAGGCTAGATTTCCCCTAAAAGACAACAAAGCTAGTATTCGTGGGGAAAGGCTCCCTCAAGCTGTGCCTCCCTTGGTAGTGTTGAGGTTTGGTTCTGGTCACCTAGGGATATTCTAGGTCCCATCTACATGGGGTTGGTATCTTTCAGACTTGGTAGATGCCAGAAGACTATGCAAATGCCCACAGCCAGCCCTGCTGAAGAGACACTTTTTCCACGTGGAGATAAGGGGGCGCTGTAGAAGCTAAGTGTTGCCGTATCCTTGGTACAGATCCTTGGGCTGGTAGAACAAGAAACCTCCTTTTGTCAGCTCTTCAATGACCCTATTTGAGTACCTCATTTAATTTTAACACAGGACTTGAACTCGTGATGGAAAATGCTAACCATATCCAGAGAAAGAACTATGGATCTGGATGCAGATGGAAGCATACTATTTTCACTTTTTTTTTTCTTTCTCGTTGTTTTTCCGTTTTGTTCTGATTCTTCTTTCGCAACATGACTAATGTGGAAATATGTTTAGCATGATTATTTATGTGTAACCTATATCAGATTGCTTGCTGTCTTGGGGAGAGAGGAGGAGATAAAGGAGGGAGGGAGAAAAATTTGGATCTCAAAATTTTACAAAAATGAATGTTGAAAACTACCTTTACATATAATTGGGAAAAAAAACAAAATACCATTAAGGAAAAAAAGGTGATCAAGAAAATGTTAAAAAAAAAAAAAAAGAAAAGAAAAGAAGAGAAAAGGGGCAGCTAGGTGGAGCACCAGCTTTGGAGTCAGAAGGACCTGAGTTCAAATGTGGCCTCAGACACTCACTAGCTGTGTTACCCTGGGCAAGTCACTTAACCCCAATTGCTTCACCAAAAACAAACAAACAAACAAAAAAACTATCCAAAACAAAACATAGGACTTGAACTAATAGGATGCCAGCCAGCATTAGGCCCTTCCCTAACATGGTACCTTTATCTCATGTGTGCTTGTGTGTGTATGTGTGTGTGTGACAGTGGGGTGGATTTGTGGATATCCCTTGTAGTAGCAATTGCAGTCTATGCCCAGATTCCTAGATGGTTTTCCTACTTTCTGCAATCTGTCAAAAAGAAAGCTGTCAATTTATTAAATAGGGAATATACTATAGTATAGCCACCAGGTGGTGCTATCCTCAAGCCACCAGCTTTTGATGCTCTACCATAGTTTCCTCAGTGATGGTGCTCAGATTTCCAGAGAGGTGAAAAGTGTTGCAAACCCTGCTGTATAAGGTTATGTCCAGTTATGTCACTTCCCTGCTTAAGAACTTTGTGTGCCTCCTTGTTGCCTCTAAGATAGAATAGAAACTCGGCTTGGCATTAAGGCCTCAGAATCTGATACTAGCCTCCCTTTCCAGGTGTATTGTATACCACTGCCCTTCAGGCACTCTGTTCCCACTTGCTGTTCTCAAAATTTGGCATCCCATCTCCCATCTCCATGCTGTGCCTAGACTAGATTCACTCCTTACCTCTGCTTAACCCCTAGTTTCCTTCAAGGCCCAGATCCTGTCCTGGGAATGTGCTTTTCTGTGGAAAGGCTTTCCTAATCCCCTTAGTTATCAGTGTTCTCTACCCCCTTAAATTTTTGTGTATATACTTATCTATTTACTCCCATAAGTATATACCCTTCATGTATATTCTTACCTATTTATATATTCCCTGTCTTCAGTAGAATTTAATTCCTTAGGGTCAGTCTTTCTATCCCTAGGGCCTCGGGTAGGCCTATCCCGGTGCACTGCACACAGTAGAGATTTAGCTAATATTTATTGGGTTGGATTGATCAGTGTTTAATAGGATAGTGCTTGACTTTGACTTCTTATCCCTATTTTCATGTCACCTTTCCCTTTTCTATTTTATCTTTTTCTCCACTAAATAAACCTTACTCAGAGAGATACATTCACTTGTTAAACCACAATTCTAAAATAATTTCTTTCTATTCTTTCCCCAGGCTCCAACCCCTGGAATTTTCTCTCCCTCTTTCCTGAGTGGCTGGCTAAAGGCACCTTTCTAGGCATTTAGCCAAAACCTAGCCGTCCAAATCACCTAATCCCACTAGTGAATACCCCAGGGCACCGTTCCCTTGGTTACAAACAAAAGATCACTTTATTCCTACCTCCTGATGATCCTCACAAGGGTACTCCAGCAGCATGTAGTTGTATATTGAATTTGGTTGCTTTAAATATATACCTCACATATTTCTCCATATAGTGATATTTAAATATTCAATACTAAAGAAGTTTAAGGAATTTAAGTTTTCTAACATGTTTGCTTATTTTTCTTGCCTTTTGGGTAAATTGTAATCTCTGAAGAAACAGAGTAGGCAATTGCCTATATAGTATGATTTGAGCACCCCAAAAGTTGTAGTGTGCCTAAAATTTCCGCGTTTGATTCATTCCTCTATACCTTCCTTCTCTAAAATTCAAGTGCTCCTGGAACTTTGTGTGAATTAGTTTTATCACAAGATTTTCTCCCATTCAGGTCTTGGATACCTTTGAAGTGGAAAACACAGAAAGAGGAAATGAAAGCCACTACAAGACAGTCTTCATCCACTTTAGAATTTTACCAGAGTCTAACTATAATCAAGATATAGGTATACAGTATACAAAAAATATATAGATGTATCTACACATATATAAGATATATGTATATACAAAAATGCATATGTATATATAACACACATATATAAGATATTGTGTATATATAACAAACTGAGGTCTTTCTAGAAAGTTCTTCTATTGATTTTTATAGTTATATTATCACTGGGAAAATGTAATATTGAACTCTCAGGATATATGCTGTTGTAATTACCAAACTACATAATAAGAAGGCAAAAGTATGTGATATCTACTGCTTCAGGGGTAGTGAGAGAGCACTAACAACAATTTGGGACAAAATTATACCTAGAGCAGAATGACTGAGGCTTTGTTCCAGGTTCCTGATAACATTTGCACTCCTTTTAGCAGTTTAGAAATAACTGAATTTAGCATGTAATTAGCAAGAATAATGTGTAGTAGGAATGAAGAGCTTTAAGGGGCAACTTCCCCCTGTGACAGTGGCATGCCCGTGGTAGCTGTAAATAGAAGGGATAAAGGAATGGAGGAAAGCCCACATGATGAGCCCCTTCTCCTCTCCTGCCTCATCCAGGCTTCTGGCTCCATACCAGTAGTCTGGTGAAAATGCATGCTAAGTGAGGAGCCCAGGAGTACCACACTAAGGTATTCTAAAAGGACACTCTTATCTTAAATAACTCACTGACAACACGAGGAGATCAATGTCATCAGTTTATAAACTCTCTTTGTTTACTTCTCTGTTTATCACCCTGAGCTGACTTAGATCTCTGTCATGGGCAGCACCCATTAGGTTTGTGAGTTTTGGGGAGCACCAATGTGCTATCCATACTTCCAGGTGGGGAAAGGAAAAGGTATAGATGCATCTACTGATCTTATTCTAGACTTGTTTTTTCCATTTCTTTTCCCTCAATAACATCATATAACAAAACACTGTTGTTTTTTTCCCCCAGCTAAGGGGTATACAATAAGAGTGCAAACAGAAAGTACAAGGGGAAAGAGAAAAACGAAAAGGCTAGCCAGCCTAAGTCCACTAGACTTTTGACTATAAGTGCTTTCCTTCTTAGACTCTAGAAATGGGGCAGTTAATACTCCCCTGTGGCTTGGGGTTACAGAGAAGAGGGAATGATTTGAGTAGGCAATCCTACCAAATGAGGACCACCTCGCATAGTAGCAATCAACTAAGCTTCATAGTTTCTCTAAAAGAAGGGATATGGGGGCAGGAATAATAGGCCTCGGCACCAAGATGGCCCCACGTGTTACCAAGATGGAAAATGTGTTCCAAATATTCTCCTCCTCCTAGCATCCCTTTTCTTGAATTCTCTGTTAATAATTCAGAAGGCTTCACATCCAGCTCTCTTTGTAGTCCCTATTACAAAACATCCATTTCTGGTAAATTCTAAGATGGCTATACATCACGGGTTACAACTAGTTCAAACAAGAAGCTACCAAATGACATGCTTATACACACACACACACACACACACACACACACACCCTCACCCTCTGGTAGCCACACCCCAGATGAGCTCACCCCTATCCTAGCCCTATTTCCCTTCCATATTCCTAGGTTATTGTGGGCCTCTTGTGCCCAGGTTCTCTGCATTATCACCACCCCCTAACCTGCTCAACTGAATTTGTCTATAAAACTTGTTTTAAGGTCATTTTGTATGCTGCTTGTTGTAAGTTCAAAATTGTCATTATCACTCTAATTAGTGGCTCACCCCTCAATTGGGGGAAATGAGAGAACATCAGTGAATCAATGAATGAGTGAATGAATGGAGCATTTATTATGTGCTTACTGAATGCAAAGTGCTGTGCTAGGTAAGGTGAAGGGATACACACAGAAAAGTAAAACAGTCCCTGCTCTCAAGGATCTCACATTCTAATGATGGAGACAGTCCCTGTGGAATATTTCAGCTGCAAATCAGATGGGAAAGTCCCATTAGCCTTAGAATTCAGTGACTCAGCAGATGATAGTACCCCTTCTTTAAATGTCATTTCCACTTTAAAATCATATCAGTTTCTGATCTTGAAACATTTGATAGTGCCATGGATTTTGATGGCAAAAATGATCTTTTCAGGGTCTTTGGTAGCAATGACAATAACATCTGCAGGGGCGGCAGTTGCTGGATTGTATATCCATTATTTCCCAATATATGATTGAGGACAGTGGTCTAGAATCACTGCAATTTCCCAAGGCTTTTGGGCTCAGGGTACTGGGCTGTATGTATCATAATCTGAAGGGAAATGGTGGTCAAGGTGGTGGTGATGGTGGTGATGGTGGTGGTTAGACTTGCCGGAAACATGCTTCCTCTTGCCTCTCTCTGAGGATTCCTTGCTGCTTCAAGTAGGCTGGCTCACTTACCCCATTTATGACAGTTGGTTGATAGTTGATGGGATTGGCATGCTCTTCTCCACAGGAATTGTTTCTCCAGATGATGGCTGTGAAGAATGAGATGGAAACAGGACTGGTGGTTTGAGGGTTGCTTCTATGACTAACTGTTGGTAGCAGTTGATCAGCATTTGTTGCTGGTGATGATAAAAAAGGTCAGCCCTCTCTCCACCATGATTTCTCTCCCCAATTATGGCTCTGGGGACTGAGCTGAAAGCAGGTCTGGTGGTTTAAGGGTACTGCTATTCCCCAACCTCTTAAGAGTGTTGTGCTATTTCCATCAGGATCTGAGGGGCGATGGTGGTGGTGATTTGACTTTTAACAGATTATGATATATGAATGTAATAGAATACTAGTGTGCCATAAGAAATGACAAAAGGGAGAGGTGAAGCTAGGATGATTGAGAAAAGGCAGGAAGTTGCCTGCGCTATCCCCATTTTCCCTCAAAACAACTTTAAATCAAACCTCACTGAATTCTAGAGCCGCAGAACCCACAAAAGGTTGGGGTGAAACAGTTTTCCAACCTAAGATAATTTAGAAAGACTGTAGAAAGGTCTTTTTCACTTGGACCCCTATTGGAAAAAACAACTGATTTAGAAGATAGATCCAGGAGAAATAATTTTAAAATTATTGGACTACCTGAAAGAAAATTCTGTCTTACTTGGGCCCCTATTGGAAAAAACAACTGATTTAGATGATAGATCAAGGAAAAATAATTTTAAAATTATTGGACTACCTGAAAGCCACAATCAAAAAAAGAGCTTGGACGGCATCTTTCAAGAAATTATTAAAGAAAATTGCCCTGATGTCCTAGAACCAGAAGGTAAAATAGTAATTGAAAGAATCCACTGATCACCTCCTGAAAGAGATCCCAAAATGAAAACTCCCAGGAATATTATAGCCAAATTCCAGAACTCTCAAGACAAGGAGAAAATAATTGCAAGCAGCCAGAAACAGTTCAAATATTGAGGAGCCACAATCAGGATTACAAAGGATTTAGCAGTTTCTACAATAAAGGATTGGAAGGTTTAGAATATGATATTCTGGAAGGCAAAGGAGCTCAGATTGTAATCGAGAATGAACTACCCAGCAAAACTGAACATACTTTTTCTTTTTTTCTTTTCTTTTTTCCCCGATTACATGTAAAAACAATTTTTAACATTTGTTTTTAAAACTCTGAGTTCCAAATTCTCTCCCTTCCTCTCTCCCCACCCCTTCATTGAGAAGGCAAACAATTCAATATAGGTTGTACGTGTGGAGTCGTTCAAAACATTTCCATATTAGTCATGTTGTGAAAGAAAACATAGACCAAAAAAAAAAAACCAAAACAAACAAACCTCAAGAAAATAGAGGAAGTATACTTCAATTTGTATTCAGACATTTTCAGTTCTTTGTCTGGAGATAGATAGCATTTTTCATCCTAAGTCCTTCAGAGTTGTCTTGCATCATTGTATTGCTGAGAATAGCTAAGTCATTTTCACAGTTGATCATCTTACAATATTGCTGTTACTTTGTACACAGTACATGTCACTTTGATCAATTTCCGTAAGCCTTTCCAGATTTTTCTGAGAGCATCCTGCTCATCATTTCTTATAGCACAATAATATTTCATCACAATCACATACCACAATTTGTTCAGCCATTCCTCAATTGATAGGCATCCCCTCAATTTCCAGTTCTTTGCCACCAGAAAAGAGCTGCTAGAAATATTTTTGTACATATAAGTCCTTTTCCTTTTTGTTTTTTTTTTCTTTTTTGGGATACAGATCTAGTAGTGGTATTGCTAGGTCATAGATATATGCATGGTTTTATAGCCCTTTGGGCATAGTTCCACATTGCTCTACAGAAAGGTTGAATCAGGTCACAACTCCACCAACAGTTCCTTAATGTCTCATTTTTCCCACTTCCCCTCCAACATTTGTCATTTACCTTTTCTGTCCTATTAGCCAATCTGATAAGTATTGAAGTAGTACCTTATAATTGTTTTAATTTGCATTTCTCCAACCAATAGTGATTTAGAGCCTTTTTTCATATGGCTATAGATAGCGTTGATTACTTCATTTGAAAACTGTTAGTATCTTTTGATCATTTATCAATTAGGCAATGGCTGTTATTTTTATAAATTTGACTCAGTTCTCTATATGTTTGAGAAATGAGGCCTTTATCAGAGAAACTTGCTTCAAATTTTTTTTTCACAGTGACGATTGCTAACTGTATTTTCCTCTATCCTATTTCCTCCTCTGTTTATTGTATTCTCTCTCTCCTTTCACCCTGTCCCTCCTCAAAAATGTTTTGCTTCTGACTACTGCCTCCCCCAATCTGCCCTCCCTTCTATTATCCCCTTCCCCTCCTCCTTTCCTGTAGGGTAAGATAGATTTCTGTACCCAGGAGTGTGTATGTTATTACCTCTTTGAGCCAATTCTGATGAGAATGAGGTTCACTCACTCCCTCTCACTTCCCCACATCTTCCCCTCCATTGTATAAGCTTTTTCTTGCCTCTTTTATGTGAGATAATTTGCCCCATTCTACCTTTCCCTTTCCCTTTCTCCCATTGCATTCCTCTATCACCCTTTAATTTTTATTTTTTTAGATATCATCCTTTCATATTCAACTCATACCTTCACCCCTCTGTCTATATATGCTCCTTCTAACTGCCCTAATAATGAGGAAGTTCTTAAGAACTGCAAATATCAACTTCCCATGTAGAAATATAAACATATATACAAAATATAAACACATTTATATATAAAATATAAACCTTATTAAGTCCTTTATGATTTCTCTTTCCTGTTTACCTTTTTATGCTTCTCTTGAGTCTTATATTTGAAAGTCAAATTTTCTATTTAGCTCTGGTCATTTCATCAAGAATTCTTGAAAATCCTCTATTTCATTGAATATCCATTTTCCCCCCTGAAGGATTATACTCAGTTTTGCTGAGTAGGTGATTCTTGGTTGTAATCTTAGCTCCTTTGCTCTCCGAAATATCATATTCCAAGCACTCCAATCCTTTAATATAGAAGCTACTAAATCTTGTTTTATCTTGACAGTGACTCCACAGTGCGTGACTTGTTTCTTTCTGGCTGCTTGCAGTATTTTCTCCTTAACCTGGGAGTTCTGGAATTTGGCTATAATATTCTTGGGAGTTTTCATTTTGGGATCTCTTTCAGGAGGTGATCAGTGGATTCTTTCAATTTCTATTTTACCCCCTGGTTCTAGAATATCAGGGCAGTTTTTCTTGATAGTTTCTTGAAAGATGATGTCTAGGCTCTTTTTTTTTTTAATTGTGGCTTTCAGTTAGTCCAATAATTTTTAATCATCTCTTCTGAATCTATTTTCCAGTTGTTTTCCTAAAGAGATATTTTACATTTTCTTCTATTTTTTCATTCTTTTGGTTTTGTTTTATTGTTTCTTTATTTCTCATAAAGTCATTAGTTTCAATTTGCTCAATTTTAATTTTTAAGGAATTATTTTCTTCAGTGAGCTTTTGTACCTCCTTTGCCATTTGGCCATTCCTACTTTTTAAGGAGTTTTTTTTCCTTCAGTGAATTTTTATGTCTCTTTTTCCATTTGGCCTAGTCCGTTTTTTTAAGATCTTATTTTCCTTCATTTTTTGTTTTGGTTTGTTTGTTTGTTTGTTTGTTTTTTGTGTGTGGCCTTTACCAAACTGTTGACTCTTTTTTCATGATTTTCTTGCATCACTCTCATTTCTCTTCCCAATTTTTTTTCCACCTCTCTTACTTGATTTTTAACATCCTTTTTGATGCTGGAGAAGATGTGGGAAAATTGGAACACTAATTAATTGTTGGTGGAGTTGCGAAATGATCCAACCATTTTGGAGAGCAGTTTGGAACTATGCCCAAAGGGCTATATACCTTTTGACCCAGCAATAGCACTTCTAGGGCTGTATCCCAAAGAGATCATATAAATGGGAAAAGGACCCACTTGTACAAAAATATTTATAGCAGCTCTTTCTGTGGTGGCAAAGAATTGGAAATTGAGGGGATGTCCATCAATTGGGGAATGGCTGAACAAGTTGTGGGATATGAATGTAGTGGAATACTATTGTGCTATAAGAAATGATGAGCAGGATGCTCTCAGAAAAACCTGGAAAGACTTGTATGGACTGATGCTGAGTGAAGTGAGCAGAACCAAGAGAACGTTGTACATAGTAACAGCCACATTGCGCAATGACTAACTTTGATAGACTTAGCCCTTCTCAGCAATACAAGGATCTAAGACATCTCCAAAAGTCTTATGATGGAAATTCTTTCCATATCCAGAAAAAGAACTATGGAGTTTAATGCAGATTGAAGCATACTATTTGCTCTTTTTATTTCCTTCTGTTTTGTTTTGTTTCCTCTTTCTTGTGGTTCCCCCTATTGGTTCTAATTCTTCCTTATAACATCATTAATGTGAAAATATGTTTAACAGGAATGTATATGTAGAACCTATATCAGATTGCACACCATCTTGGGGAGGGAGGGGGATAAAATTTAAAACTCAAAAGCTTATGGAAGTGATTGTTGAAAACTAAAAACAAATTAATAAAAAATATTTAAAAAAAAATAAAATGGTAGTCCCCAAGGGACTACATCAGGCTGTTGTTTATATATATATATATATATATATATATATATATATATATATAAAAATTTCCTATATTTCTTGGATATCAGATCATTATAAGATTTGCTACACATATTCCCATTAAATTGCTTCTTATTCTTAAAAAAAAAAATCCTTTTTGAGCCCTTCCGTGGCCCAAGGCCATTTCATATTTTTCTTGGAGGCTTTGGTTATAGGAGCTTTGACTTTATTATCTTTTGAGTATGTGTTTTGATCTTCCTTGTCACCATAGTAACTTTATACAGTCAGAATTTTTTCTTTCCTTTGCTCAGTTTTCCAGTCTATTTCTTGATTATTGTCTTGACTTTGTTAAAGTGGGGCTCTGCTTCCAGGTTGGAGGGTGCACTGTTCCAAGCTTCAGGGTTTTTATGCAGTTGTGAATCCTTCCTTTTATAAGTAAAAAAAGAAAACTTAAGCTAGTTTGACTTGTTTTAGGGAATATGGGTCTTTCTCAATAAATAAAGAAGTAAACCTAATAGACTGTGACTTTTTTGTTTTTCAGTTTTATAAATCACTGAACTATGGAAGAAAAACTTCCGAATGGGAAGTACAATTGTCCCTTCACAGTTACAAGCCAACTTACTACAAACAGTAAGATGATTTTTTGAAAGTTCGGGAGGCCTGGGAAATAAAAAGACATATTCAAATAAGGGACTGTGAAAGGGAGCTGTGTACAGAAGTCAAGAAGATAAGAAAAAGAGCCAAAAACTTGGAGCCTATTAAGCCCTGGTATAGTGGAAAGTGCCCAGAAATCTGAGTTCCAATTCCGCTGTTACAAGTGCCTTGTGACCTTGGGCAAACCATCACATTTTTTGCTGGCCTCCATTTCCACATCTGTGTTAAATGAGGGTGTTGGACTAGATAAGAATAATTAAAATTTTATAGCACTTTAAGTCTTACAAGTATAAATCTAGTATAATACTCCATTGCACAGCCCTCACTTTTGCCATAGTCAGTGCCATGGTGTGAAATTATCAAAATTAATATTACCTCTACATTGATTTCTACTGTATTGATTTACAATGTAACTGACTTTATGGTGTATTAATTTTGTAATTGAGTCTGCATCCACGTGGCTTAAATTAAGCTCCAGAATTTCTGCTGAGGTAGCTCAAAATTAATTTGTTTAACAGAAAGGTTATTATCTATCATGCCAGTATCCCCCAGGATATTTCATGGATATGTTTGTTTAGCCCCCAAAATTACCATCCTCAAAAGAGATGTAGTCTGTCCTTTCCTGCTTTTATGTAGTTAAGGGAATTTTGATCTCTTCAAAAGAGATAGCAAATCTGTTAGTTGTGATCCCCTAGCAAAGACTACAGGATACAGATGGGACCCCATAGAACAGTAGACATTCCTTGATTGTTAGAGAGGAGTGTAATTAGCCTTACCTGAATGCCAGCCTATCTTTCTCAAGTCAGTCATAATGTTTTTGCCCCAACCCTGCAACCTATCTCTCCACATCTATCAAGACCCCTTCTTTGATATATGTTAATAAAGAGGGTCCCCTCCTTCTCTTTGGGTCATTGGCCTTACTGAGGTGGCCATTCTGACGCTCTTTGTTAATAGTTACACACATCAGTGTTAATAAACTGATTTTGCTCAAAGAATATACCTCAATTTATCTTTATAGCAATTTGCTTGTCACAGTGGTCTCTCACTACCAGACCTTTCTAGTTTCAGCAACCCAGATCCAGATCTAGTGCCCTCCTAGGGCATTGGGGGAAGGACTTGATACCATACCACCCACTTCCTAGTACCCTACCCCAAGCCATACTAAAGGAAGATCAGTAGCATGCCAGAGAGGTGACCCAGACCTAGGTGCCCTCTGCTACCCAGGTAAGCAGGAGGAACCACAATCTACTCTCCCTGCCTCTCCAACCACACTAGATGAACAACAGGCTGGGAGTAACCCAGGCCCATCCTAGCACAAGTGGGAATAATTAATTAGCCCCTTGACCCTTGCTTGGCAACAGTATCTCTTGGAGACTGTGAATTTATCTGCCATCTACTACTACCACTATAGCTATCAAGTTCCTACCACTTGCTTCTCTCTGTGTCCTTGTTTTAATTGTTGTTGTTGTTGTTGTTCGTCCTTTGTTTTTGAAGAGGACCAATGAAACCATGGAGTGATGTCTTGACTTGTGGGTGAATTGGATTTAAGTGAGGCAGAGTTGTGAAAAGCCCTTAGCTTCACTCTTTCTTCCAGCCATTGAAGTCCAGTGGCAAGACAAAAGTCAGAATGACTGGCAATGCCCAGGACACAATGGATGACCTGGGCATCTCTGATGCCTGACCAAGCTCTAAGTGTTCCACATCAACTCCTTCAGCCACCTTCATGGCCACTGGAACAAATTGTTCTTATATGCTCATTCACATGCTTGGGTTAGACATCCACCTCACTCACTGATATGTTTGAGGCCTATTGTTTACCATTAACCTGGTTTAGCCCATCTGCCAGTACAGTTTTATCAGCAGCAATTTTTGTTAATGGTGTCTGAAAGGGGTATAGGTATTTATCAACCTTTCAAAATAAAAAAAAATATGAAAATGTTTTAGGAATAAAGCAAGGCTTCAAGGGCATAGCCAAGATGGTGGAGTAGCAGTACAACAAACTCCCCACCCCTCTCCCCAAAGTCCTCCAAACAGATCTAGAAAATGCACCAGAGTAAATCTTGATGGGGAAATCCAAGGAAAAAAAATTATAGTTATTTTTCTAGCCTAAGCTGGTACAGGGAGTCAGACACCTATGAATCCTGGGGGGTAGAGGTTTGACCAGGATTGCTACGGAACACCCTAGCACAAGGAACGGTTTTGCTTCCAGGCAAGATGAGATCCCAACCCCAAAGCACCACAGGGTATGGGAATGCATCAGTTGGAGGTTTTATCTCCCACTATCAAGATCCAGAGTGGGATCTAAGTGGGGGGATGACATTCCAGGGTAAGGAGTAGACTCAGGTTCTGGCCTGTGTACCAAGCAAGAAGGAGATTCAGAAGTAAGCAGTAGTGGTATGATGTGGACCCCTAGAGTAGGGTGGTATTTAATTTCCAGATTCATTCTAATTTGATCCCTGCAGAGCAATAGGCAGGACAGGAATGTTAGACCAAAGGGAAGCCTACAGGTCTGTCATGCTGACTAGTAGAACTTTTCAGATGACTGATAGGGGCTGAGTCCAGCAGCAGTCTACTGTTGCTCAGACCCAAACCCAGGTCAGAAACTTGCAGAGCTCAGACCAAGGAAGCAGCAATCAGACTTTGCCCTGTGTCAGACCTCTTAGGGAACATGAAATCTTATGAGTCTCCAGTCCGAGCTATCCCTGAAAATCTGGAATAACAACACTCAAAACAATGCACCAAGAAAACAACAGGAGGACCAGCCTGTACTGGCCGCACGCTGACCTTCTGCCGGCCGCACGCCGGTACCTGCTCCTCCTATAAGGAGCACACTACCAGAGTCATACTCACACTC
>NW_020948982.1:3223-6659 GCF_900497805.2 Vombatus ursinus | reverse complement strand
GTCAAAATGAATAATTTATTTTCAGAATAACTGGTAATGTCAAGGTAGAAGCTTCTGTCCTTTCTTATCTCTTATTTAATGAATAAATTTTGTATCATTACATCAAGAGATTTATGATTTTGTCACTGTGATTATTTCCTTCAGTAATTTAGACCCCAACCAGTAAATGCTTCTCCATCCTCTGTGACTCATTTCCACATACTCCCACAAATTAGTCACAAATCATCCATCCCACATGCTCTAGGCTCCTTGATTTTCCCATAATTTTATTCATGAAACCCCATTGACAAACTTACCAAGAAAATCTACATTCATTTCATAGAGAACTATTTGGCATATATATATGTTATATGTACACATATATATATATATGTTATATGTACATATTTTGACCTTATTTTTATAATAGTATTAGAGAAAGCTTGACAGCACCATATAGAAAGGGTGTTTCAGCATGCAAGATCATAATGTTGTGTACCTATCAAGAAGAAGCAATGCAATTGAGATGTACCTTAGGTTCCTATGTAATATTACAAGGCAAATAGATACTATCATCAAAATAGTTTTTATGGTAATATCAGAAAACATAGGTTACCTGATTTCCAAGGGGATCATATTTTTCCTCAATTATATTCACTTCTATGGAAGAATAATTGGATATAAACTAACATAATTTTCAACATTTTTAAGCATTCAATAAATATTTGTTGAATGGAAGTATATTGGAGAAAATTTTTCTCCTATTATTAAATATTACAATCTGGTTTTGACAATGATGATATCAATGCAGAACAATAAAGGTGGATCAAATGCTATTTGAACAAGTTCAAATATCTGCATAACTGCTTGTATATGAGCCTATATTAAATAGAACACTAAGGTAAATAATATAAATCTTAGCTACAAAGACGAAAGTAGAATACTTGAGCTACAACACCCCCTCCCCCCCAAGAAAGGAAAGAAAATAGTAATTAAAGCTCTTAACCTCAGAAAGTAATACTCTGATGCATTTAGGACAAGGAAGTATAAGTGAAAAAGTTACAGAATGAGCTAAGGTAAGTGAGAAAAGGACACCAGAAACAACAACCACAACAAAATAGTGTTTAAGCTATATTTGGGAAAAAATAACATGAAAGAAGTAATAGAGTCCCTGCTGAGGAGATATATGATGATGGTAATAGACAATGGAGTGAAGACATTTAAGTACTACTTAGTTAAGGGCTACTTAATTCTTATTTAGTTATTATTTTCAAAATTAAAGCTATTGTAATTTGTTCTGTCTGGAAGGAAGCTGATGCTGAAAATGAACTAAAGATACAGGAAAGGAGCTATCTAGCTGTTGTTGATAAGTTATACTAATAAGTCAAGATATTACTTTTAGTATCATTGAAAGATTATGGAGAATGAAAAAGGCAACTTGGCACTGGAGGGGGTACAAATTTTCTCAATTAAATGTATATATATATATATATTTTTTTTTTCTCAAGTTCAGAAAAAAGCATGATGGATTGGACAAATAGCAGGCCTCTGAGTTTGAATTACATGAATCAAAAAGATTCTGGAATGTATTTTTACAGAACTGCAATTGTATTATGGGTCAGTGAACAGGTACAAATTCTTGCTGTATTTACTGTCTGTGTGATAGATACATAACTGCTCTTTGAGAGCTTTGATACTATGCTTGTGGTTGTGTTCCCTGGGGCATGGTCCCCCTTAGTTCTTAGCCACAATGCCTTCTGTGATAAAGCATGCATGTGCCACATTCTTCCAGTTCCTACTTTTTTAACTTCTTCTGAGCAATATACTTAAAATTCATCATAGGAGAAATAAATTATATGTTAAAGCTAAGGGCAGATTTACTGGCACTCATGTTCAAACATGAAGTAGTCCATGTACAAACACCTTTAATTATGATGAATGGTGTTATGTACATTGCTTCTATAGACATACATACATAGATATATACATATACAGCATACATATGCATACAAACATATAGAAATATATCTATGTGTGTGTTCATGTTGTGTGCCTATATATAAATATAAATATAAATATATGTACATATCTAGATCTACATCTATAATCTATCTATGGATATCTATAGATATAGATATATCTATCTTGAACTAGATGTCCAATAGACATCTAAAACTCACTATATCCAAAACAGAACACATTTTTTTCCCTCTAAACCCTGCCCCCTCCTACCTTTCTTATTACTGTAGAGGACAACACTATCCTTCCAGTCCCTCAAGCTCAAATCCTCCCAGTCCCACAGACTTACAAGCTAGGAGTCATCCTGGATTCCTCATTCTCTCATTAATATTCCCATCCAAACTGTTACTATGGCTTATCAATTTAACTTTGCAACATTTCTTGAATATGTCCCCCTTTCTCTTATCATATACTGCCACCATTCTAGTATAGGCCCTCCCCTCAGCATCTCACACCTTGACTATTACAATAGTCTGCTGTTGGGTGCCTACCCCAAAGATCTCCTGCTTCTCCCCACCCTCCAGTCAGCCACTAAAGTGATTTTCATAAAGTGCAGGTCCAATCAAGTCGCCCAGATCCTCCTCAATAAATTTCAAGTTGTTCCCTATTCTCTCCAGGAGCAAATACAAAATGTTTTGCTTAGCACTCAAAACTCTTCATTACTTAGCCTCATCCTACCTTTCCAGTCTTCTTATACCATATTCTTTAACACATGCTCTTAGATCCAATGATGCTTGTCTCTTGACAATTACATCAAGAAGAAACTCCATGTTCTGGCTCAAGGCATTTTTTTCTGGTTGTCCCACATGACTGGAATGTTCTCCCTCCTCCCATCCAACTACAAAGCTCCCTGGCTTTCTGTAATTCCCAGCTAAAAATCTACCTTCTACAGGAAGTTACCCCCAATCTCTCTTAATTCCAATGCCTTCCCTCTATTATTCCCTATTCATGTTGCATATAGCTTGTTTTGTATATAATTGTTTTTGTTGTCTCCCTCACTAGATTATAAGCTCCTTGAGGGCAAGAATTGTCTTTTGCCTCTGTTTGTTTCCACAGCACTTAGAACAATGCATGGCATAGAGTAGATGTTTAATAAATGTTTATAGGTTGAAAGATATGCATGTGTAAAGCTATTTATATCACATAATTTATATTAATAATAACCAAAGTTGTACATTTTTGACCTATCCAGAATGAAAGAGAACTCATTTCTTCTTATTTTACTAGCTATGCTTACATATGCAAAACAGGAAGGATCTGCATTTTGATATGATCAGAACTGTGCCTATTACAGAGTCAACACAACTCCATAAAATTTTGGATAGGTGCTTCTGGAAAAAAACAAGTAATCATTACTGAAGAAAGAATTAAAGAAAGAGAAATAAAGGTAGAAAAGTAAGAAGGTAGAAAGAAAGAAAGAAAGAAAGAAAGAAAGAAA
>NW_020948982.1:0-3123 GCF_900497805.2 Vombatus ursinus | reverse complement strand
AAAGAAAGAAAAAGAAAGAAAGAAAGAAAGAAAGAAAGAAAGAAAGAAAGAAAGAAAGAAAGAAAGAAAGAAAGAAAGAAAGAAAGAAAAGAAGGAAGGAAAGAAGGAAGGAAGGAAGGAAGGAAGGAAGGAAGGAAGGAAGGAAGGAAGGAAGGAAGGAAGGAAGGAAGGAAGGAAGGAAGGAAAGAAGGAAGGAAGGAAAGAAGGAAGGAAGGAAAAAGATTTGGACATGTTGATGTTGCCCTCCTGGACAGCTAGATATGGGCAATAAAGAGGCAACAAAGCTACATAGTATCACTTGGGACAGTGTCTTGAATGCTGATATTCATGTTTGATTTCATTGGCATCTCTAACATATACTAGAATCCAGGAAGGGTGTGATGAATGGGGCTCCCACTTTATGCCTAGCAATAATAGATCACTTTAGTGCTGATTTACATCTGACCCTGGATATCCTCTCCTTGCTCCTGGAGAGAATAGGGAACAACTTGAAATTTATTGAGGAGGATCTGGGCGACTTGATTGGACCTGCACTTTATGAAAATCACTTTAGTGGCTGACTGGAGGGTGGGGAGAAGCAGGAGATCTTTGGGGTAGGCACCCAACAGCAGACTATTGTAATAGTCAAGGTGTGAGATGCTGAGGGGAGGGCCTATACTAGAATGGTGGCAGTATATGATAAGAGAAAGGGGGACATATTCAAGAAATGTTGCAAAGTTAAATTGATAAGCCATAGTAACAGTTTGGATGGGAATATTAATGAGAGAATGAGGAATCCAGGATGACTCCTAGCTTGTAAGTCTGTGGGACTGGGAGGATTTGAGCTTGAGGGACTGGAAGGATAGTGTTGTCCTCTACAGTAATAAGAAAGGTAGGAGGGGGCAGGGTTTAGAGGCAAAAAAATGTGTTCTGTTTTGGATATAGTGAGTTTTAGATGTCTATTGGACATCTAGTTCAAGATAGATATATCTATATCTATAGATATCCATAGATAGATTATAGATGTAGATCTAGATATGTACATATATTTATATTTATATTTATATATAGGCACACAACATGAACACACACATAGATATATTTCTATATGTTTGTATGCATATGTATGCTGTATATGTATATATCTATGTATGTATGTCTATAGAAGCAATGTACATAACACCATTCATCATAATTAAAGGTGTTTGTACATGGACTACTTCATGTTTGAACATGAGTGCCAGTAAATCTGCCCTTAGCTTTAACATATAATTTATTTCTCCTATGATGAATTTTAAGTATATTGCTCAGAAGAAGTTAAAAAAGTAGGAACTGGAAGAATGTGGCACATGCATGCTTTATCACAGAAGGCATTGTGGCTAAGAACTAAGGGGGACCATGCCCCAGGGAACACAACCACAAGCATAGTATCAAAGCTCTCAAAGAGCAGTTATGTATCTATCACACAGACAGTAAATACAGCAAGAATTTGTACCTGTTCACTGACCCATAATACAATTGCAGTTCTGTAAAAATACATTCCAGAATCTTTTTGATTCATGTAATTCAAACTCAGAGGCCTGCTATTTGTCCAATCCATCATGCTTTTTTCTGAACTTGAGAAAAAAAAAATATATATATATATATACATTTAATTGAGAAAATTTGTACCCCCTCCAGTGCCAAGTTGCCTTTTTCATTCTCCATAATCTTTCAATGATACTAAAAGTAATATCTTGACTTATTAGTATAACTTATCAACAACAGCTAGATAGCTCCTTTCCTGTATCTTTAGTTCATTTTCAGCATCAGCTTCCTTCCAGACAGAACAAATTACAATAGCTTTAATTTTGAAAATAATAACTAAATAAGAATTAAGTAGCCCTTAACTAAGTAGTACTTAAATGTCTTCACTCCATTGTCTATTACCATCATCATATATCTCCTCAGCAGGGACTCTATTACTTCTTTCATGTTATTTTTTCCCAAATATAGCTTAAACACTATTTTGTTGTGGTTGTTGTTGCTGGTGTCCTTTTCTCACCTACCTTAGCTCATTCTGTAACTTTTTCACTTATACTTCCTTGTCCTAAATGCATCAGAGTATTACTTTCTGAGGTTAAGAGCTTTAATTACTATTTTCTTTCCTTTCTTGGGGGGGAGGGGGTGTTCTGTAGCTCAAGTATTCTACTTTCGTCTTTGTAGCTAAGATTTATATTATTTACCTTAGTGTTCTATTTAATATAGGCTCATATACAAGCAGTTATGCAGATATTTGAACTTGTTCAAATAGCATTTGATCCACCTTTATTGTTCTGCATTGATATCATCATTGTCAAAACCAGATTGTAATATTTAATAATAGGAGAAAAATTTTCTCCAATATACTTCCATTCAACAAATATTTATTGAATGCTTAAAAATGTTGAAAATTATGTTAGTTTATATCCAATTATTCTTCCATAGAAGTGAATATAATTGAGGAGAAATATGATCCCCTTGGAAATCAGGTAACCTATGTTTTCTGATATTACCATAAAAACTATTTTGATGATAGTATCTATTTGCCTTGTAATATTACATAGGAACCTAAGGTACATCTCAATTGCATTGCTTCTTCTTGATAGGTACACAACATTATGATCTTGCATGCTGAAACACCCTTTCTATATGGTGCTGTCAAGCTTTCTCTAATACTATTATAAAAATAAGGTCAAAATATGTACATATAACATATATATATATATGTGTACATATAACATATATATATGCCAAATAGTTCTCTATGAAATGAATGTAGATTTTCTTGGTAAGTTTGTCAATGGGGTTTCATGAATAAAATTATGGGAAAATCAAGGAGCCTAGAGCATGTGGGATGGATGATTTGTGACTAATTTGTGGGAGTATGTGGAAATGAGTCACAGAGGATGGAGAAGCATTTACTGGTTGGGGTCTAAATTACTGAAGGAAATAATCACAGTGACAAAATCATAAATCTCTTGATGTAATGATACAAAATTTATTCATTAAATAAGAGATAAGAAAGGACAGAAGCTTCTACCTTGACATTACCAGTTATTCTGAAAATAAATTATTCATTTTGACTATTTAGTCATTGTTCTTTATTTAATATTGTATACAACC
>NW_020948981.1:0-1228 GCF_900497805.2 Vombatus ursinus | reverse complement strand
GATGTTTCACAGAATTAGGCTTGGGCAACACTTGATTCCCATCAACCCAAAGATGACAGGCACAGATAGAAGGGAAAGATCCTCCACCCCCTCCATATCATAGGATTTTGAACTAGAAGTGGTCTTAAAGAACATCGGGTTCAACCCTTTTACTTTTCAGAGAAACTAAGGCTCAGAGTAGAAAAGCAACTTGCCCAATGTCAGCTTTAGGGTCAGTTGCAGGGCTGGGATTAGGACTGAAGTCTCCTAATTCCCATCCTACTATCTCTTTATTCTACTGCTTGGTTCTAATTAAAGTTTGACCACAGGCAAGTCACTTAATCCCACTGGGTCTAATTCTTCATTGCTAAAATGAGGGAGCTGGAATTAGGGATCTCTAATTCCACCCTTAGTGTTGCCAACCTTTTATGATTTCACCATTCCACTCTCTAGGACCTCAACCAGTGATATCCAAGGGTCTATAAAGTATCCAGTTACGTGCTAGAAGTCATCGAGAAACCATGGGCATCGCCTTTGACTTTGATCAAGGAATGTCACTGATGCTTTCCTTCTTCAGGGCTAAAGAGTCTAATGTGGGAGCCTCTGAGGCTCTTGAGAAATGTGTGCTGAATGGAATTGTCTGCAAATGCCCCACAGAGAGCTCATAAAATACAGACTGACAAATAAGCTGACACTAATCATCATTTAACTTATCCTAGAAACTCAGAGCTGGAAGAGAACAAAGAGTTATTTGTGAAAACCCTGGCCAAGACACTACTAACAGGTGCTTAACCCATTTCAGTTGTTCAACAACAGATTAAGACGTCCATCCTTTTATTTAGCAGAAATCTGCCTCCTATTACCTTTCCCTCCTCCCTTCACCCCCACTTTCAGCTTTTTTCTGCCTTCTAGGGCCCCTTAGAATAAATAAGCTTCCATGTGAAAATCTTAGAACTGGAGGGAACATCAGGGGCCCCTGTCTGTTGTGTCTCCTCTGAGGCCTCTCATGCCTCTCCTTTCAGGGTTATAAGGGATCTGCTGGAATTCCGACTCTTTCCCAACTGAGCTCAGTTATAGCTTCTCAGATAGCCTCATCAAAAGGCCCAGCCATAGGGGACAGTTTTAAGGGCAGACTTAGTGTAGTAAAGGTGTGGGAATAGCAGTGTGCTAAATGCAGGAATGAGCTCAGTACAGTAGAATGAAAAGAACACTGGGTTTTGAGTTGGAGAAGAACTTGTCATAAATCCTA
>NW_020948980.1:0-5539 GCF_900497805.2 Vombatus ursinus | reverse complement strand
GATCCCTGCTCCCGACTATGAAGGTTGGGTTTCAGAGTAGTTGCTAGGAAGCAAACAAGGGGTGCTAGGAGAAGAGCTAAGGGGGTAAAAAAGAAAGAGAAAATTGTCTTCTCTCTTCCACACCCAAGAGCTCACATGTCTGATGGACCCCTGAAGGTGCGGTAAGCTGAGGCCAATAAAGTAGAGCATAAAGGGGCCTGCCTCTGCCACTTACTCATTGGGGAATAATGAAAAGTGCTGGCCTTGGAGCTTGAGGGTCTTGATACAAATTCGAGCCCTAGTTTAAATACCAGCCCTCACACAAGTTACAACCTCTCTGAGCATGTTTCCTCATCTGTAAGATGAGGGAATTGGACTAGATGACCTCGGAGATCTCTTCCACCTCTAAATAAATCTATGATCCAAAACCATCTTTTTATATATGGGGAAACTGAGGCCCAGAGGGGAAGGAGGATTCATCTAGCCTAATGATTTCTAAGGTTCTTTACCCATCATGTACCACCCTCCCTCTCTGAGCCTCAGTTTCCCCATATATAAAAAGATGGTTTTGGATCATAGATTTATTTAGAGGTGGAAGAGATCTCCGAGGTCATCTAGTCCAATTCCCTCATCTTACAGATGAGGAAACATGCTCAGAGAGGTTGTAACTTGTGTGAGGGCTGGTATTTAAACTAGGGCTCGAATTTGTATCAAGACCCTCAAGCTCCAAGGCCAGCACTTTTCATTATTCCCCAATGAGTAAGTGGCAGAGGCAGGCCCCTTTATGCTCTACTTTATTGGCCTCAGCTTACCGCACCTTCAGGGGTCCATCAGACATGTGAGCTCTTGGGTGTGGAAGAGAGAAGACAATTTTCTCTTTCTTTTTTACCCCCTTAGCTCTTCTCCTAGCACCCCTTGTTTGCTTCCTAGCAACTACTCTGAAACCCAACCTTCATAGTCGGGAGCAGGGATCATAACCCAGGCCCTCCCCCCAAATCTACAGATCCCTGCTCTGCTCTCTGTGCATTTTTTAGCCTGGATACTCTCCAGTCCTACTAACTCTCCTAGGAGGTCCCACTTCCTCATTTCTTTGCCTTCAGGTCTTTAGGAAAAGAACCTCATTTTGCACAGTACATATATTCAGTCTGGTTCCTAGGGACAATGTACAGTTACTGTGGGATGTGTGAGGGGAGAAGACTGGAGTTCTTACTCCACTTTCATTCCGTTGTGGCTTGCAAGTCCCAAGGGTTTTCTGAGCCTTCCCTACTGGGAAAGGGTGGGGCCATAGGGCTTATGCTTATAAGGGGAATGATTCTAACCCTACTCATTTGCTGAACTTGACAAATAACAGTTCTGGCAAACACCAGGAGGACACGTGAAAGGCAAAGTTCCTTCCTTTTTCTGAACCCTCAAAGCTTTGTTTTAAAACCTTTCTTCTGACATTTATCAAAAAGCAGCATGGTGCAGTGGATACAGAGGGCGCGTAGACTAGTTTCTTGTCTCATGTCTGACATACGTTGGCTATACGAGCAAATGACTTACCTTCTCAGTGACTCAGGCAACTCTCTTAGGCTATCCATTACAGGAAGGTTGCTGATCTGCATTGGTGGAGGGAGTTTCCATATCAGGAATTTCCACACACCACTGAAATCACAGGCCTAGCCTATACCCTGTTCTTTCTATCTGGCATCATATTAGTTACTTACGTACATGTCTTTCAGTGCCTTGTACGTAGTAGATGCTTAACAATTATTTGTTGAATAAAAGACTTGGCAAACTGTTCTGATCACTCGTTGCCTATAGCACAACTTGTTTCAGTTAAGTTCATCACTCATTTATTAAGCACCAACTATGTATCAAGTGATAGGGATACAAAGGAAAATGAAACAATCTCTTCTCCTAAGAAGAATACATTCTATTGGGACAGAAAAACAAAGTCTGCAAGTGAGAAAATGGAAAATTTATAGAGTAAATAGAAACTAATTTTCTAAAGCATTTGGGAGAACTGCTTTTGTTTGGTAGTAAAAGCCAAAGGTGAATTTTCATACCAGTTGTTTATCCCTCTTCTCCTCTTGGGGTCCTGTATAACTGTCATCCACCCTCCCCAAGTAGATAGAATTAGGGAGTAGGTAGGCTACATCCCACCCAACCCTGTCCTAACCTTATTCAATACATCTTTCCAAATCACCCCCAACTCAGCATCTCTCTTGCTCTTCCCTTCATTTTCTATTTATCCTTATTGTATGAACAACTTCTGGTACATACCTGCAAGAGTCATTTTATCCAGGGGGCTTGAGGCTGTTGTCTGTCAACAAAGGGTCTGCCACAACCAGAAGCTGCTATAGCAACCTGAAGAAAGGAGGAGAGTTTTGCCTGTTGGCAGGTTATCCATCCATAATAAAACCAATAGCTTCATTCAACATTATTCACAAGGAGCACTGGTTTCTAATAGGTGAGGGCTTCTCCAATCCCTTAATCAATCATCAATAAGCATCTATTAGGCATCCACGTACCAAGCACTGTGTTAGGTGCTAATGATACAAAGACAAAAGTGAAGCAGTCCTGGTCCTGAAAGAGCTTACATTCTAACAGAGGATACAACATATACATAAACAGTTACATACAACATAATAAATCAAAGACAAGGCTGCCTTTCAGGAGAAGGTAATAACAGGCAGAAGGACAAAGAAATGTTGGAAGTGGTGTCTGAGCTAGTCTTAAAAGAACCAGGCATTCCAGGAGTGGAGGTGAGGAGAGAGAGCATTCCAGGTGAAAGAAGCAGACAGTGCAAAGGTACCTGGAAGGGAGATGGAGTGTGTGAGGAACAGCAGAACTACAGTGTGAAAAGGAGTGCTATATAGGAAGACAGCAAAGAGCCATATTGCAAAGAGCTCTGTCAAGCAGTGGAGTTCATATTTGATTCTAAAGGTAATAGGAAGCCATGGCAGTTTAGTGAATAGATAAGTGACATGGTCAAATGTCTGGAGACTCACTTTTACATACATCAACCCACAAGCCCCATTCATGCCTGGATATGAAAGTTCATTAGGGATAGTTAGTGAAGGAAGGGAATCTTGGGGCTTGTGGGTTGATGTATGTAAAAGTGAGTCTCCAGACATTTGACCATGTCACTTATCTATTCACTAAACTGCCATGGCTTCCTATTACCTTTAGAATCAAATATGAACTCCACTGCTTGACAGAGCTCTTTGCAATATGGCTCTTTGCTGTCTTCCTATATAGCACTCCTTTTCACACTGTAGTTCTGCTGTTCCTCACACACTCCATCTCCCTTCCAGGTACCTTTGCACTGTCTGCTTCTTTCACCTGGAATGCTCTCTCTCCTCACCTCCACTCCTGGAATGCCTGGTTCTTTTAAGACTAGCTCAGACACCACTTCCAACATTTCTTTGTCCTTCTGCCTGTTATTACCTTCTCCTGAAAGGCAGCCTTGTCTTTGATTTATTATGTTGTATGTAACTGTTTATGTATATGTTGTATCCTCTGTTAGAATGTAAGCTCTTTCAGGACCAGGACTGCTTCACTTTTGTCTTTGTATCATTAGCACCTAACACAGTGCATGGTACGTGGATGCCTAATAGATGCTTATTGATGATTGATTAAGGGATTGGAGAAGCCCTCACCTATTAGAAACCAGTGCTCCTTGTGAATAATGTTGAATGAAGCTATTGGTTTTATTATGGATGGATAACCTGCCAACAGGCAAAACTCTCCTCCTTTCTTCAGGTTGCTATAGCAGCTTCTGGTTGTGGCAGACCCTTTGTTGACAGACAACAGCCTCAAGCCCCCTGGATAAAATGACTCTTGCAGGTATGTACCAGAAGTTGTTCATACAATAAGGATAAATAGAAAATGAAGGGAAGAGCAAGAGAGATGCTGAGTTGGGGGTGATTTGGAAAGATGTATTGAATAAGGTTAGGACAGGGTTGGGTGGGATGTAGCCTACCTACTCCCTAATTCTATCTACTTGGGGAGGGTGGATGACAGTTATACAGGACCCCAAGAGGAGAAGAGGGATAAACAACTGGTATGAAAATTCACCTTTGGCTTTTACTACCAAACAAAAGCAGTTCTCCCAAATGCTTTAGAAAATTAGTTTCTATTTACTCTATAAATTTTCCATTTTCTCACTTGCAGACTTTGTTTTTCTGTCCCAATAGAATGTATTCTTCTTAGGAGAAGAGATTGTTTCATTTTCCTTTGTATCCCTATCACTTGATACATAGTTGGTGCTTAATAAATGAGTGATGAACTTAACTGAAACAAGTTGTGCTATAGGCAACGAGTGATCAGAACAGTTTGCCAAGTCTTTTATTCAACAAATAATTGTTAAGCATCTACTACGTACAAGGCACTGAAAGACATGTACGTAAGTAACTAATATGATGCCAGATAGAAAGAACAGGGTATAGGCTAGGCCTGTGATTTCAGTGGTGTGTGGAAATTCCTGATATGGAAACTCCCTCCACCAATGCAGATCAGCAACCTTCCTGTAATGGATAGCCTAAGAGAGTTGCCTGAGTCACTGAGAAGGTAAGTCATTTGCTCGTATAGCCAACGTATGTCAGACATGAGACAAGAAACTAGTCTACGCGCCCTCTGTATCCACTGCACCATGCTGCTTTTTGATAAATGTCAGAAGAAAGGTTTTAAAACAAAGCTTTGAGGGTTCAGAAAAAGGAAGGAACTTTGCCTTTCACATGTCCTCCTGGTGTTTGCCAGAACTGTTATTTGTCAAGTTCAGCAAATGAGTAGGGTTAGAATCATTCCCCTTATAAGCATAAGCCCTATGGCCCCACCCTTTCCCAGTAGGGAAGACTCAGAAAACCCTTGGGACTTGCAAGCCACAACGGAATGAAAGTGGAGTAAGAACTCCAGTCTTCTCCCCTCACACATCCCACAGTAACTGTACATTGTCCCTAGGAACCAGACTGAATATATGTACTGTGCAAAATGAGGTTCTTTTCCTAAAGACCTGAAGGCAAAGAAATGAGGAAGTGGGACCTCCTAGGAGAGTTAGTAGGACTGGAGAGTATCCAGGCTAAAAAATGCACAGAGAGCAGAGCAGGGATCTGTAGATTTGGGGGGAGGGCCTGGGTTATGATCCCTGCTCCCGACTATGAAGGTTGGGTTTCAGAGTAGTTGCTAGGAAGCAAACAAGGGGTGCTAGGAGAAGAGCTAAGGGGGTAAAAAAGAAAGAGAAAATTGTCTTCTCTCTTCCACACCCAAGAGCTCACATGTCTGATGGACCCCTGAAGGTGCGGTAAGCTGAGGCCAATAAAGTAGAGCATAAAGGGGCCTGCCTCTGCCACTTACTCATTGGGGAATAATGAAAAGTGCTGGCCTTGGAGCTTGAGGGTCTTGATACAAATTCGAGCCCTAGTTTAAATACCAGCCCTCACACAAGTTACAACCTCTCTGAGCATGTTTCCTCATCTGTAAGATGAGGGAATTGGACTAGATGACCTCGGAGATCTCTTCCACCTCTAAATAAATCTATGATCCAAAACCATCTTTTTATATATGGGGAAACTGAGGC
>NW_020948979.1:0-2111 GCF_900497805.2 Vombatus ursinus | reverse complement strand
TTAGGCTAGGCTTTGGTTCATGACTACATGAAAACACATCTTACATTTTCCTACTCTCTATAACTTCTCATATGGCTTACTATGTTTGGAAGGTTTTATCTTCTTCTGCTTATTGAAATCTAGTGTAAAGATAAAGAAAGAAAAAATATGGCCACTGCCCTCAATGAATTCACATTATAATAGGGGAGACATCATATAAAGAATTTTATGTACAAGATATATCTCAGAGCCTCGTTCAGATGCTGCTTCTTCCATATTATCATCCCCTATTTCCCCTGCAAACTATACATGGAATTTCCTTTAAGACACAGCTCAATTGTCACCTTCTACATGAAGTCTTTCCTGATCTTCCCAACTGTACATACTGTTCTTTCCTAAGTACTTTAAACTACCTTGTATTTAATTTGTCTTAATTCTGTATATAGTTAACATGTGTATATATGTCTATATTGTCTTCCCTGATAGAAAATTCCTAGAGAATATGAATTATTTCAGTTTTTGTATTTGTGTACTCCCTATTATGGACCCACATCCAAGGGTATTGTCCAGAGCTACAATACTCCTGATCCAATCACATCATCCCCTACCCTCCTACAATTCAGTGGTTAAAAACAAAGTCTGGCACGTTATTTTAAGAAAAGTTAAATGAAAATTTCCCAAATCTGTTAGAACCAGAACGGAAAGTGAAGTAAGAAGAAATCAACTGATTATCTTTCAAAAGGAATTCCAAAAGGAAAAGTGCCAGGATTGTCATAGTCAAAATTCAGAGCCCTCACATCAAAGAAAATTACTGCAAACATCCAAAAGGAACTACTTCATGTCTAAGGAATCACAGTCAGGATTACACAAGAGCTGGCAGTTCCAACTATAAATGAAGTGAGATCCTGAAATATAATATTGCAAAATGCAAATGAGATAAGTTTACTACCTCTGTTACATTAAAATTCTATTATTTCCCTATACATTTATATTCTGCTTTTCAGGGTATGAATATGTCATCAATCAGTCAGTCAGGCATTTAATAAGACTTAGGCACTGTGCTTAACTCTAGGAATTCAAGGCAGAAGCAAAAACAGTGCCTGAGTCTTATTAAATGCCTGACTGACTGATTGATGACATATTCATACCCTGAAAAGCAGAATATAAATGTATAGGGAAATAATAGAATTTTAATGTAACAGAGGTAGTAAACTTATCTCATTTGCATTTTGCAATATTATATTTCAGGATCTCACTTCATTTATAGTTGGAACTGCCAGCTCTTGTGTAATCCTGACTGTGATTCCTTAGACATGAAGTAGTTCCTTTTGGATGTTTGCAGTAATTTTCTTTGATGTGAGGGCTCTGAATTTTGACTATGACAATCCTGGCACTTTTCCTTTTGGAATTCCTTTTGAAAGATAATCAGTTGATTTCTTCTTACTTCACTTTCCGTTCTGGTTCTAACAGATTTGGGAAATTTTCATTTAACTTTTCTTAAAATAACGTGCCAGACTTTGTTTTTAACCACTGAATTGTAGGAGGGTAGGGGATGATGTGATTGGATCAGGAGTATTGTAGCTCTGGACAATACCCTTGGATGTGGGTCCATAATAGGGAGTACACAAATACAAAAACTGAAAT
This sequence comes from Vombatus ursinus, assembly GCF_900497805.2. Taxonomy (NCBI): domain Eukaryota; kingdom Metazoa; phylum Chordata; class Mammalia; order Diprotodontia; family Vombatidae; genus Vombatus; species Vombatus ursinus. Next base: position 488 of record NW_020948979.1, on the reverse strand, counting down.
AATTCATATTCTCTAGGAATTTTCTATCAGGGAAGACAATATAGACATATATACACATGTTAACTATATACAGAATTAAGACAAATTAAATACAAGGTAGTTTAAAGTACTTAGGAAAGAACAGTATGTACAGTTGGGAAGATCAGGAAAGACTTCATGTAGAAGGTGACAATTGAGCTGTGTCTTAAAGGAAATTCCATGTATAGTTTGCAGGGGAAATAGGGGATGATAATATGGAAGAAGCAGCATCTGAACGAGGCTCTGAGATATATCTTGTACATAAAATTCTTTATATGATGTCTCCCCTATTATAATGTGAATTCATTGAGGGCAGTGGCCATATTTTTTCTTTCTTTATCTTTACACTAGATTTCAATAAGCAGAAGAAGATAAAACCTTCCAAACATAGTAAGCCATATGAGAAGTTATAGAGAGTAGGAAAATGTAAGATGTGTTTTCATGTAGTCATGAACCAAAGCCTAGCCTAA
>NW_020948978.1:0-1246 GCF_900497805.2 Vombatus ursinus | reverse complement strand
TGGGCTCAATGTGCCCCACCTGTAACTGGTGCTGCACTATATCACGTAAAGCCTGGGCTTTCTCTGCAGGGAGGGGCCATTGGGGTACCCAGACTGGGTTATTAGATCTCCATGTTAGAGGAGTGGGTCTGATACAATAAAATTTTTCTTGTTGCCCAACGGCCCCAATTAAAAATCCTGTGGGGGTGGTATATAAACAGATGCACCACAAGCCTTCAAAATATCTCTTCCCCATAAATTGTATCTCAAACCAGCAACCACCGGGGTCGATTTGGAAAATTCGCTTGCTGTAAAGGGGAAGTCCGAACCACCGGGTAAAGTAGATTTTCCTGATGCAGACCTGAGGGCTCATTCTGAGGGGGTGGAGCTTCCATCTGGTAAGCTTGCTAAGGGGCTCTCCTTGCCCCACCTCCCAACTGGCTTGCAGCATTCTTTAGCATAATGGCTGGATTTGTTACAATTGTAACAAATTGCCTTAGGGCAGGCCCCACCAGGTTTCTGGCTGCATTGTGCCTTGAACTGACTGGCTTTCCCGCATAGATAGTACAATTTAGTCTGTTTTGTTTTCAGCACCTCTGATAGTCCTCTCCAAACGGCTGCCTGGAGGCAGGCCACGAAATCCAGGAAGCTTTTATCAGGACCTTTTTTAATCTTGGTCAGGGAGGGCTTTTGTTTCCCCAAAGCCTGAATCTTACTAAAAGCCCGTAGGGCACATTGGGAAACAGCTGCAAAGGCTGTATTTAGTGCCTCTTTTAACTCCTTAAATTTCTTCCATTCTAAAGGGGCCCAGGTCCTCCCTCCGTGGGTTAAGTGTGGGGGAGGGGGCCGTCTCTCCACGTGGCTTTCCTTGCTACAGTTTCTTGCTCTCTCCCGGCTACTGCTCTCCCGCTCCTGCCCTCCTGCTCGGCCTTGCTTTCTTTTCTCTTGATTATTTTCAAATTCGCTGTTTCCAGTGACCTCTGTCTCACTCCCTGAGTCTGTCTCACTCCTAGACTCTTCCTCACTACTAATTTCTGCTTCTTTCACTCTTTTATACACTTCTTTCCCTTGCACCTCCCGATCCGGGACCTTACCAAACAACTGTCCCATCCTCCTTCCTTAGCCCTATCAGCTAAGGGTCTCGTCTCTCTTCCCGCAACCAGACCAGCTGGTCCACGGGGCCTCTGGCCTATTTCCTCCGCCCCACGTTGGGCGCCACTTATACGGGCCGCACGCTGACCCTCTGCCAGTCGTGCGCCAGTACCCA
>NW_020948977.1:0-2888 GCF_900497805.2 Vombatus ursinus | reverse complement strand
GCCACAGTACCCGACTGGCAGCTGCCAACATCAGACAGTCCCTCACAATTCCCCCTTTTTGTTTAATAGAGGGGTGGAGACAGGGTCTCCATACTAGGCCTTCGGTACTGAGTGCCTCTACAAAACCTCTAAGAATCCTAAGAAAACCTCCTAAAATAGTGGGTAGTAACAATAACAGTATAAATGCAAAAGGGGTAACAAATGCCCAATGGGTTACAAAGGAGGGGATGGGGAAAGACATATGCTTAATCCAATCACTAAGGTGATGAACAATATCATCAGTCTCGTGTTGGTGCCAAGTATCAGATATGTACCGTGCCAGTCTAATCAACACCCACAAAGCCTGGAGTACAGAGGAAAGATTTGTAGCCTAGATCTGGGAAAAGGCACAGGTAACATTACATCAAATAGAAAAGAAAAGAGAGTGTCATATACTTTGTGAAACGGTGTCGCAAGTGGCGTTATGGTTTAAGGGTGTTACACAAATGGATCAATATCAGCCATCGCATGGCAACTGCTGTCTCAATTCCCAGCCACATAAGTTCATTCCCAAAGTCCTGAGTAGCCAATGCTACTTTTTCAATCTGCTCCTCCAGCTGCTGATCAATATCAGCCTGCACTTGGAGGGCTTGGACGAATTTATTGGCCAGTTCCTCTATTTTTGAGGCAAGCAATTGCTGTCCACTATATAAGTCCTGTATCTGGAACTCCTCGAAGATGGATGCTGCCAACGCCAAGTGCCCCAGCCATTCTCTCGTGTCTCCCAGGGCACTGGAGCTGGTGCAACCTGTAGCAAAGTCCTGATCGCGCAAAAGTGAAAACAGTTTTACTCAGATTAGACATCCTAACTGTCTTTTCTTTCTGCTCTCTTTGAATTTTCTGTTGACTGTGTTTCTTCTCCCGTCCTTGTTGTCTCTCCCGGGGCTTCTTCAACTCGTTTTGTTCTTCTTTCTGGTACCCAGCGGCTCTGGCCATCAGAATCTGTAAGACATAAATACCCCGGCCCTCTCCACAACACTACAGATGGGCCTTGCCAGTTTCCTTCATCGTCCTTCCAGAGGACTTTCTGGTTAAGGGATGGTGCATGTAGTGCTGTTTTTAAAGGGCCAGATGAATTACAAGTGGGTGGTGTTATTAGCTGTAGCATGCTAGGGGATAGGCCCGTGTCTCTATCTAGACAGAGAAAATTGTATGTATATAAAGCTTTATCCACATCTGCTTGGGTAGGCCATCGCCCTGAGCCCCGACCTCCTACTCCCCCTTTTTGTTTACTGAGGGTAGCTTTCAAAGTACGATGGGCTCGCTCAACAATAGCCTGACCTGTGGGGTTATAGGGGATCCCTGTAACATGCTTAATGCCAAAGGATGTAAAAAAGGCAGTCATTTGTGTAGATAAATAGGCAGGCCCATTGTCAGTTTTAATGACATGAGGGATCCCCACAGAGGCAAAACAATGGTACAGATGCTTAATAACTGATGGGGTGTTCTCCTTACTGGATACAGTGGCCATTATAAATTTGGAAAAAGTATCAATGCAGACATGGTTAGTGACACGGCCAAGATGAGTGACATCCATTTGCCACAAATCATTGGGAAAAAGACCTCGTGGGTTAATCCCCTTACTGGGTGGAGGGGGGAGAAAAGGAACACAGCGCACACATCGCCTCACAATTTGTCGAGCCTGTTCACGAGTTAAACCATACAGGTGTCTCAGGGAGCTCGCTGGAAGGTGTAAAAAATCATGGGCTTGTTCAGGAGGGGTGAGGACTGGCAGTAGGGAGCACTGTAAAGCACGATCCGCTACATCATTGCCTTCAAAAATGCCTCCTGAAGTGGACTGATGAGAATAAACATGGAGAATGTAAAGGGGGTTTTTTCGCTGCAACAAAATTTGCTGTAATTCCCTCAGGAGAGAGGATATGGTGGACTTATGAGGTTGGAGGACAGCGTCCTCTATGCATTTAAGAACCTTTACTGCATATAGACTATCAGAGATTATGTTTATAGGCTCAGGATATTTACTGCAAGCCTGGAGGATGGCAAAGAGCTCATTTTTCTGGGTAGAGTCATAGGGGGTTTCTAATACTGTTATTTCCTTGGAGGCCTCATGATAAATAGAGGCCTTATAGTTTTTTGTAGCATCAGTAAAAACATTTGAGCCTTGAACAGGTTCTCCCATAACCTTTCTTTGGGGTGGTACTAAGGTTATTTGCTCTAGCATAGGGAGAAGCAGACAGGAGGAATGAGGACTTATCTCGGCCCATTGGGAGCAATGTGCCCAAGACCAATAGGTTTGCATAATGGCTTCTCTCTGTCCAGGTTCAAAATTCAAGTAAAGTAAAGGTCGCTGTCCAGACAAGTGGACAGCCCTTTGTACTGCAGCTAAGGCTAGTTCTCCTAACATCTCATAATAATTTGGCAGTACCTTGTGAGCCTTCTTTGCATATACAAATTCTAACAATTTGGGACCTTGGTGTATAACACAAAAAGGACTCTGTTGATTGACCAAGGAGATCTCTATTCTACCTTTGGGGTCCCATCTGGCGGTCTGGGCCTGGGCAGCAAGTGAGAATATTTGGGACACTGCTGCCTTAGCAGCAGGAGTCCATGCCCGAGGGGAGTTTAAATCTGAATTTCCTTTTAATATATCATATAAAGGCTGCATTACAGCAGGAGGAATGGGTGTTCGGGCCCTGAGCCATTGGATCTGTCCCACTAACTTTTGGAAATGATTCAAGGTGGTTATCTTATCAAGCACTAGTTCAGGAATTTGATTGCTAATAGAGACAGCCTCCATACGAAGGCCTAGGTATATAAGTGGGTAATTTTGTTGGACTTTGTCAGGGGCCACCACCAAACCATAATGAGCAAGTGCAGAGACAGTTTCT
>NW_020948976.1:0-7578 GCF_900497805.2 Vombatus ursinus | reverse complement strand
AAGTCAATTGGGTGTGATGCTCTGATTTCTCTCGGGCGTCCAGTTCATTTGGAGGTCCCACCGAGATCGCCCTTTGGGCCAGCTGCTTCGGCGTTGCTGGAAGGCCGGGGTGGGACGTGTTCAGGGGATGGCCACCGGGAAGATGTGCCCCGGCCCCGAACACTGACTTATCCCGTGCGAACCAGCCCGCCCCGTATTCTTCCTCTAAATTTCTTAATTGGGCACCGAGCGCTCTGGTCTCAGTCTGATCGGTGAGTACTCAACGGAAGTAAGTGGCCTGGCTGGACGCAGCTGTAACGCCCTTACTGACCTCCACGGGACGCCGTGTGAGAGTCCTGATTATCTGCAGTCTGGCGCCACATGTTAATGTCTGGAGTGTTGCCTTAACTGTTTATGTCTGTCTTATATGTTTTATCTGTCTGTGATTGTCCTAATTGATTCGCCTCTTCCCGTCCGTGATGGGTCAGGGGCCGTCAAGCCCCGCACCAGGGACCCCTCTCTCAGTTGTCCTACAGAATTTTAAACAGTTTCGGCGCATTGCCAAGGGATATGGGTTTCAGGTTACCAAAGAAAATTTGTCCACTTTTTGCCAACAAGAATGGCCTACATTTGGGGTTGGGTGGCCCCCGGAAGGGACATTTGACGTGACCATTACTGGGAGGGTCAGGAAGATTGCTTATGGGACCCCTGGCCATCCCGATCAGATCCCATATATAACTGCATGGATAGATTTTAAACCCCCATCAAAGCCACTCCGGGTTCAAGCTTTGTCCAAAGTTGGGGTGCACTCGGGGCCAACATCCGGTCAAAAAGTTCCCGGGACTACGCAAATAGGAGCCAAGGTCTTACCCCCTTCCGATCCTGACCCCCTGGACCCGGCTGAGCCCCGACCCCCACCATATCCTGTTCAGGGGTCGAGCCACCCCTCGGCCCCGCCTCTGACAAGTCCTCCTCATACTCGAACAGGGACGCCTTACGGCTCCTCCGGGTCCGGGTTTTCCCCCGACTCCACTGTATCTGCCTTTCCCCTGCGACAGGTCCCCACGACCCCTGGGGAGTCGGGGAGACCCTTCATGGTCTATGTCCCCTTTTCAACCAGTGATTTATACAATTGGAAACAACAGAATCCGTCCTTTTCGGACGGATTTTCAGCCCCAAAGTCTGATTTCCCTTTTGGAGACAGTCTTCTATACACACCAGCCTACTTGGGATGACTGTCAGCAGCTCCTGCGGGTTCTTTTCACCACTGAGGAGCGTGATAAGATCATATTGGAAGCCAGGAAAAGGGTTATGGACCCCGACGGCCGCCCCTCAACTGATCCGGGCCGCCGGAATCATGTTTTTCCCGAAAGTCGCCCTGACTGGGACCCAAATTCTGATCGGGGGCGAGAGGCTTTGGACAGGTATCGCCAGTTACTGTTAGGGGGGTTAAGGGCAGCAGCGCGGAAGCCCACCAATATGTCTAAGGTTAGTGAGATAAAGCAAGGGAAAAGTGAATCTCCAGCTGCTTATTTGGAAAGATTGTATGAGGCCTACCGCACTTACACCCCCATTGACCCTGAGGACCCTAACAACCGGAGAGCAGTGGTGATAGACTTTGTGTCTAATTCGGCTCCTGACATCCGGCGAAAACTGCAAAAATTGGATGGATTCGAGGGTAAGACTCTTACTGAACTCATGGAAGTAGCCAAGCGAGTTTATGACTCCCGGGAGGAACTGCAAGAAAAACAGGCACGCTCCATGACACGGGCAGTCGTGGCAGCTCTGGCACAAATCCCGGGGGACAGGCAAAGCGGGAAAGGGGGAAGGCCTGGTCCCCGGCCTCAAGGGAGAAATACGGGCAGGCCCCCCCTAGGCCGAGACCAATGTGCATATTGCAAAGCTACTGGCCACTGGAAGTCCGAATGCCCAAATCGGCAGCAAAAGACTAAACCAGAGCCGGTCCTAACCTTGGACATGGATGATTAGGGGTGCCCTGGCTCCAAGTCTACTATGACCCTGGACCCCCTGGAGCCAAGGGTGACACTCACTGTTGGGGGTCGGCCAATCTCTTTCCTCGTAGACTCAGGGGCAGCGGCATCAGTTCTGAACTTTCCACTAGGTCCCCTGTCCTCTCTACAGGCCGTATCCAAGCAGTGCCTTTCACCACCGCCCGTGAAGTACGGCTAGGGGAGGGCTCGGTGTCTCACTCTTTTCTGGTCATGCCCGACTGTCCCTACCCCCTCCTGGGTCGAGACCTCTTGCATAAACTCCAAGCTGTAATTTCTTTTAAGGGACCTACTCCCACCCTGGGGGTCAGCGTGCCCCAGCTCGTCTTGACCTGTCCCCTCTCCGAGGAGTCCCGCCTCCTTTCTCCCAGGCGGCCGTCAGTTGATGCCCCGTCCCCACTGCTGAGTCAGTACAGGAGTTTAGTGCCGGGAGTGTGGGCTGAGTTAAACCCTTTTGGGCTAGCTGCCCACCAGGCCCCTGTGGTGGTCCAACTCCTGTCTACTGCTACTCCTGTGCGGGTCCAACAGTATCAGGTATCCCGACCTGCTCTTCTGGGAATCAAACCCCATATCGACCGACTTCTTCAGGCTGGCATACTATGACCATGTCAAAGTCCTTGGAACACTCCCCTGTTGCCGGTCCGTAAGCCCGGATCCGGAGATTTTCGCCCAGTCCAGGACTTGCGGGAGGTGAATGCCAGGGTGGAGACGGTCCATCCCACTGTGCCTAATCCGTATACCTTGTTGTCCTCTTTGACTCCAACCCGCACATGGTACACTGTCTTGGACTTGAAGGACGCTTTCTTTTCCATCCCGCTGGCCCCTATCAGCCAGCCTATATTCGCTTTCACATGGACCGACCCCTCAACCGGAACGTCCTCCCAACTAACCTGGACTCGATTGCCTCAAGGGTACAAGAACTCTCCTACTCTTTTTGGCTCAGCCCTGGCCTCGGACCTAGCCAGGTTTCGCGTATCCCACCCCGAGGTCACACTCCTCCAGTATGTGGATGACCTGCTGCTGGCCGCTTCATCCGAGACGACCTGCCGAGATGCCACACTGCACCTCCTGCAGCTATTGGACAAGTCGGGCTATCGGGTTTCGGGTAAGAAAGCTCAGCTGTGCTTACAATCTGTTATCTATCTAGGATTCACCCTGCAGTCCGGACAAAGGCTGCTTTCGCGGGAACGTGTGTCAGCTATCCTGGGCATGCCGGCCCCAGCAACCCGAATTTCTGGGAATGGCCGGGTACTGCCGACTGTGGATCTTAGGATTTGCGGAAATCGCTAAACCACTGTATGAGGCACTGTCAGGTGAGCCTGCCAAGTTCCTGTGGGGACCAAGGCAGGAGGAGGCTTTTAACAAACTGCGCGGAGCGTTAGCTAGCACCCCCGCTCTTGCCCTGCCAGACCTGACTAAGCCGTTCCGCCTCTATGTCTCAGAATCTCAGGCAGTGGCCAAGGGAGTGCTAACCCAGCCTTTGGGGCCCTGGAATCGCCCAGTGGCCTATCTTTCCAAGCAGCTTGACTCGGTCGCTGCTGGGTGGCCTACATGTCTTCGAACTGTCGCGGCTGTCGCGACCCTGGTCAGGGAGGCAACAAAGCTGACCTTCGGCCAGCCCCTTGAGATTTCTGCATCTCACCACCTGGAGCAGTTGCTGCACACCCCTCCCACTCGGTGGATCTCTAATTCTCGTCTGACTCACTACCAGTCCCAACTGTGGGATCCAACCCGCATAACCTTCTCTGCGCCCGTGACCTTGAACCCCGCTACGCTGCTTCCCAACTCCCCGCCGGCATCACCGCTGCATGATTGCCTGGACGTCCTTGACGCCATCCACACCTCCCGGCCCGGCCTTACCGATGTACCTATGACCAGCCCTGACATGATCCTCTTCACAGATGGCAGCAGCTTCGTGGAGGATGGGATTCGGAGGGCCGGGGCCGCAGTGGTGACCCCGACCGAGACCCTCTGGGACGCAGCCCTGCCGCCTGGTTCTTCTGCCCAGCGGGCAGAGCTGGTTGCCTTGACACAGACACTCCGGCTCGCGAAGGGCAAGAGAGTCAATATCTACACTGACAGCAGGTATGCATTCGCGACTGTCCATGTTCACGGATTCGTGTACCAGCAGCGCGGCCTGCTAACCTCAGCAGGGAAAGAGATCAGGAATAAGAGGCAGATTCAGGATCTCCTGGATGCTGTCTGGCTTCCCAAAGAGGTGGCAGTCATCCATGTCCCAGCTCACACCCGTGGGACGGACCCCCAGTCGCAGGGAAATGCAGCCGCAGATAGAGCCGCCCGTGCGGCCGCAAGAAGGACGCCTCTCCCCACCTTCGCTGTCCAGACGGAAAATTTGTTGCCCGCACGACCTTCTTATCAGTCCGGCGATCCGGATGGCGTGCCTGAAAAGGGGGGATGGAGAAGACACCCAAACGGTCTGTTAATCCTGCCCAAAGCCCTCCTGCCCCCTCTATTGATGACCCTCCATGACCTCACCCATCTAGGCGGAACCAGGCTCTATGACCTGGTGAGTAGGCATTTCTACAGCCCAGGGATGAAACAGGCAGCTGAGGAGGCGGCCAGGAGATGCAGTACATGTGCAAAGATCAACCCCAGGCCGGCGACGAGGGTGCCGGCTGATAGACCACGGGGGACCTTCCCCGGGGATCACTGGGAAGTTGATTTCACCGATATGGGACCTGGACAGGGGGGGTACCGATTCCTCCTTGTATTCATAGACACGTTCTCCGGGTGGCCAGAAGCGTTCCCAGTAAAAGCCGAAACCGCCACGGTAGTTGCAAAAAAACTGTTCTTTGAAATCATTCCCAGATTCGGCTTGCCAGCTTCAATAGGGTCCGACAATGGGCCGTCATTCGTATCTGCAACAATTCAGAACTTATCCAAGATGCTGGGACTGAAGTGGAAGCTACATTGTGCGTACCGGCCTCAGAGTTCAGGGCAAGTAGAAAGGATGAATAGGACGTTGAAGGAGCACATTGCTAAGCTCAAACTGGAAACTGGCGATAACTGGGTTAGCCTCCTCCCTTTCGCTCTCCTTCGGGCTAGGTGTACTCCTAACTCTTCCACTCTCTCTCTCTCCCCATACGAGATTCTTTATGGGGCGCCCCCACCTGTCCTACCAAAGGTAACGGGGGCGACCCCAGCCCCGGATTTTACTAACCCCACTCTTCTTAAGTCCTTTCAGGCACTCCGGGAGGTCCAAGACGCGGTACGATCGGTCCTGAAGGCTGCGGGGAAAAGTTCGAATCCTGCCGCTACCTCGGAGGCCTTGACACCTGGAGACTGGGTCCTCACCCGCAAACTGCCTGCCGGATCGGCTCTGGAACCGCGGTGGACTGGGCCCTACCAAGTGATCCTCTGCAACCCATCGGCCGTGAAAGTCGCAGGTCGAAAGGCTTGGATACATCGGTCACACATCAAGAAGACTCCGGCACCTGAGCCCGCGAAATGGAAAGCAGAGGCGGTGTCGGATCTAAGGCTCCGGCTCTCCAAAACTTGATTTTTTCGCTTCTCCTGTTTGCTTATGAGGAATATCCCGCAGTCTGTAACCCCTACCGCCCCACGCCACATAGGTGGATTCTATCCCGCACCAATGATGGCACCATCATACAGACCTTAACTTGCTATGGCCCGCCTACTTTCAGGTTTGACCTCTGTGCCCTCTTAGGATCGGGATGGAATAGAGATAGGCACCTGCAGGACCCTGTGACGGGAGGGGGCGGGCACTGCCCTACTATTCCCATACCAGCCACCCAACATGGAGCAGGACAAGGTGAATATAATATCAGGGGCATCCAGTTCTATGCCTGTCCTGCTACCGGAAGCCCCTCTTGCCGTGGAGACGGCAGTTTTCACTGCGCAGAATGGGGGTGTGAGACAGTGGCAGACTGGATTCCTGGGGGTGGAAAAGACCCTCTCATCACTTTGGAAAGACAGTCACCTCTCCCGTATTCCTGCTGGCCTGGAAAATGCAACCCCATGATCTTAACGGTCAAACAGTACACGGATGATTCATGGAATCTTGGGCATTCATGGGGGTTGAGGTTGTATATGACTGGATGGGACAACGGTGTCCTCTTTACAATACAAAAGGTCGCCCTACCCGTTCAGCCCCTTCCCATAGGCCCCAACCCTGTCCTCAACCCACGGGCCAAGATAGATCTGATTCCGTCTGCTGAGCCCTCTGTGACATCAGGGTCGGCGACTCTGAAAACACCCGGTGCCCCTGGGGCCTCCATACTTGACACCCTTACTGCAGTCCATGCATTCTTGAATTCCTCCGACCCCAATGTCACTACCGCCTGCTGGCTGTGTCTAAACCCGGCTCCCCCATACTTTGTGGGGGTTGCTTTGGAGTTAAACAGTTCATTTCTGGGGAACTTGTCCATGCAGAACCCCTCCTCCACAGCAATCCCCGCCCGCTGTAACCCAAATAGGCCTAAATTGACGTTGGATGACGTCCAGGGCACAGGGACGTGCTTGCTTGGACCTGACTACCCGTTGAGAGCTTCCCCATTTAATTCAACCTGCACTTCTGTTATCTTAGTCACACCCTCGTCCAATAGGCCGGGCTTCCTGATAACCACCCCACCCGAGACTTGGTTCGCCTGCACTCTGGGCCTCACCACCTGTATACAAGATCGCCACTTCCTCAGCCCCACTGAGATCTGTGTGATAGTTAGGGTGTTCCCACAAGTGTATGTGTATTCCGAGGAGGGGGCCACTGAACACTTTGGCCTACCCCGCTCCAGAAGGGCAGCCCCTATCTTAGTGCCCTTGCTGGTGGGGCTCGGGGTGGCCGGGTCTGCAGCCGTGGGAGCAACCGCCCTAGTGCAGGGAAAGGCAGATTATGCGGCCCTCAGTACCCAGGTGGATAAGGACCTACGAGCTCTGGAGGGACTAGTCTCCCACCTGGAGACTTCCCTGGATTCCCTAGCGGAGGTGGTACTTCAGAACCGCCGCGCCCTTGACCTGTTATTCCTGAAACGGGGGGGTTGTGTATGGCCCTGGGAGAGACCTGTTGTTTCTATACCAATCGTTCAGGTGTCATCCGGGAATCCCTACAGGCATTAAGGCAGCGGTTAGATGATAGGGACCGAGCCCGAGCCCGCAGCTCCTCCTGGTACCAGGACTTGTATAACTGGTCCCCCTGGCTCACCACCCTACTCTCTGCTATAATGGGCCCCTTGGTTCTTCTCCTCCTAGGATTATTGGTCGCCCCTTGCATCATGAATTGTCTCTCCCGCTACATCCAGCAGCGTATACAGTCTCTGAAACTGTTTGTCCTACGCAAATCCTATACACCCCCGGATTTGGAAGAGTTAGCGCCCCTGGACTCTGTTGAGTCTTCTGTATAACTTGCTCTTGAAAAGGGGGGAATGTGATAGACCCCCCGTTAGGGACCCTGGGGCACCACACCCCGGGGCCTCTGGCTCAGCTTCCCCTAACGGCTGTTACAACACCCTGGGTGAAATCCTCAAGGGTGGGGTGCAACATCCTGTTCTGTAAATGACCTGATCTGTCTTCCCGGCACCCCACCGGACCCTGCTCCCTTCCCGGCACCCCACCG
>NW_020948975.1:0-1120 GCF_900497805.2 Vombatus ursinus | reverse complement strand
GGCAAACAGAAGTTAAGAATCAGCTCTGCAGTCTAAATACCAGTTTAGGCCAGAAACTTGGGGGTTTCTTTGCTTTTATATGCTGCCTACATGTAGACTTAGAGTAGGATAAAGATTAGTACCCCCATTAGGGCCTGTGACTGCCTTCATTCACTCACAGCTCAACTTCCCACCCCCAATTGTGGTTACAAAGACCAAACAATAGTCTATGTTTTTTTGGTACAGGCCACTGGTAGTTATCCTGGGAAATGAAGATAAATTATGAAATCCTCATATAACCCCTAAATTTCATTTTATTCAGCAGTTTCATTTTCAGCTTTCACTTTAAACCAATCTCTAACAAAAATTGCTAACAAAGAGTACAATGGTTTACAGCTCATCTCCACGTCCCTCCCTACTTGCTCTGGACAGGCAAGAACCTGGCCAAAAGACAGAGATATTGGAGTGGGGGAGGAAAGGAAGTTGATAATCTACACCGTGGAAAAACATCCCCTAAATAATCAAGCTACAATTTCCTTATATTACATTGAAGAGGCATATTTTGATTTCGCCTATATTTAATCTTCAAATACAATCATGGGAAATTAATGGATGATAAAATATAAATTCATCTCAGTGGAGTAAGTTTCCACTGGCACATGCATGAAGTTGCATACTTGTCTTCAGATAATATCATAGGTAGTTCCTTGGGTCTTTTTAACAGATAAATCACATTGATAAATAATCTCAACAGCAACAGCTGCCAATCCACCGCAACACAGTTAGGGGGAATTCTTTGGTGCCATACCATTGTGGAGTAGCTAGGGGGTGTGGTGGATAGAGCACAGGCCCTGAAGTCCAGAGGACCTGAGTTCAAATCCAGCCTCAGACACTTACTAGCTGTGTGACTCTAGATATGTTACTTAAACCTACTGCCTCCAAAAAAAAAAAAATACTATTATAAGGACCAGAACCTTGATATTTATTATTATTCAATACTACCAAACTTAATGGATGTGGTCCCATCAACACCAGAGATATAACACCAGATCACTAACTTCTGGATCTGGAATAATCTCAGAGAATAACACCAGATCACTAACCTCATGACACGGAATCATGGCAGCCTGGTCCTTTGGCA
>NW_020948974.1:0-3113 GCF_900497805.2 Vombatus ursinus | reverse complement strand
ATGTCTAGGGTTGGGTCAATCCTCTTGTCATTGGTTGTCTTCTTCAAGGACAGGAGACTCTTCCTCCTTGCCACCAGATAGCTCCGACCTGATTGGACCCAAGATCTCCAGATCTCTCCGATTCACAGGTTTGGCTCCAACCCTAGACATATCATTCTTGGGATAGACATATTAATACAAGATCAAGAGAAAACAAACATAAAAACGGTGGCCCAAACTCTGGCTTAGGCTTGCTTAAACAGGACATATGTTTTAGATGCCACATGCTCATGACCACATGTTAGTCTGAGTTATGGGACAGAGCAACACCGCCCCCCGCCAATCTCCTACTTTCTTTGGGGGAAGTGGATGGAATCAGTCCTGACTTGATTTTCAGCCAGAATGAAAGCATCACCCTGAGAGTGTGAACACTTTCTTTAAAATATTCACTGAATCTTCAGCTTTTGTTGTTCAATAGCTGGGGCGGGGGTGGGGGGGGCGGACGACTGGTCATCTCAAAGTTCAAGTCTTTCAGCCGGTGGTGAGCTGATGTTTAACAACTAACTCTTAAAGAATAAAATACAAGTTTAATCTGTAGTATTAACATTTTCGCCATCACTTTTAACAGTCTAGATAATCAACAAAACAATAAATCAAGCTCTAATTTGTAGTGTTTGCTGATTTCTGAGGTGAAAGTGCTCACCCAGTTTGAGCTGACTCCAGGGAACACCCCTGCTTGCTTTCATCTTTGAGTCACACAAAGCCAGAAGCAAACCCCAAAGCGCTGGAACCAGGGAAGGCGACTCTGAGTTTGCTCGATGGGGTAGCACTTGTTACTGATGTGCTTTGCAAATTGTGAAGCTATATATAAATACCAATTAGGCCTGTCCTAGAGAAAGATAATGCCTTTTTAAAAAATTGTTATTTTATGGAATAAAACAAGCATTTCCTTAACATTGTATAATCAAAAAAGATGATTGCGCATGAAACTGCAAATCTATTACAGACAACTTTCTATTCCTCTTAAATATATAATAAAGTTGTCGTCTAAATTTTTTTTTCTTTTTTCCTTTTTTCCCCTCCCACCCTAAAGATGGCTACCCTAGACACAAATATGTATGTGTGTATGTATGTGTATATATACATATGTAAGTGAAATTATTCTATACATATTTCTATTTCTTAGTTCTTTCTCTGAATGCAGATAGTGTCTTCGTTCTTATATCCTTTGCGGTTCATTTGGGTATTTACGATAGTCAAAATGACTTATTTGCTCAAAGTTGCTCTTACAACAATGCTGCTGTTACTGTATACAACATTCTCTTGGTTCTGCTCATTTCACTTTTCATAATTTCATACAAATCTATCCATGTTTTTGTAACATCATCGAGCCTTCTGAAAAAATATCTTTTTTCCAGCAAAGTCAGAGGTCGCCTGCCTTTTTGTGTGTGTGTCTTTAATATGAAACCTGAGAATAGTCTTCAATCTGCAAAGCTACTTTTTGGTTTTAAATCCCATTGTTGTTATATACAGATTGACAAAGATAAGCTGGCCATATGACCCTCAGTCTCCGAGTTTGACACTAGATGGGTTTGACTCAGTTTTTTCAAAAGTGAACCATCTCCTTAGAGCTGAGGAAACTCACAAAGGGAACTGAGGCACCCTCAGAAAGCATCAGCAATCTGTCAGTGAACTCAATTCACCTCCAGCAAGCAACACATGGATGCCTGCAACCCATCCACAGCAAGTCCCGTTATTAAGGCGCATAATTAAGTGAAGAGAGCTTAGTCATCCTGCTTTCTGTTACAACTTCAGATTCTTCAGGGATCAGCAAAAAGGAGACCACAGATTCTTAGGGATCAAGCTCCACCATGTGGCCAATGGACGGTTATACCAGCGTTTCTAAGAAGGGGCTGAGAGCAGTCCTGCTCCATTATATCACCGGCATACTGCACCTGGCTTCTTAAACCTTAAAACCTTGACAGGCATATTTCCTTAAGGCCCAGAGGAAGCAATGTGGTTTCCTGAACAAAGCTCCATAGCCTCAACCCCGGTTCTGGGATTATTCCCTGAATCATAAAGTCATCACAGACAAACCATTTAACTGAGCTCCCATTTTCCTATCCATAAGGAGGGGCAAATGATTCATAAGCTCATAGATCTAGAACTGGAAGGGAACTTGGAGACCATGCAGTCTACCTCCTCCCCACCCCAAATCCCAGTGTTACATATGAGGAACTGAGGCCCAGAGAGGTCTTGGACTTTGGCTGAGGTCACACAGATACTAAGTAGCAGGGTCTGGATTCAAATCCCAATTCCATAACTCTAAAATCAGCAGGCTTTTCCACTGTACCACATTGACTTCATTCATTCATGTATCAGGCATTTATCAAACACCTATTAAGTGCCAGACATTACGCTAAGTCCTGGGTATACAATAAAAATGAAATGATTCTACCATTGGGTAAACAGGATTGGGTATAATAAATATAGGTTCTGGCAGGTTAGGGCCAAAATTCCAGACTGTGAAAGTTTCAGGATTCAGTGCACATACTGCAACTGAACTTGCAGGATTTCTCAGAGGAAAGCACTTTTCAAAGTATGAAGAGACATGTAAATGGGCGTAATTATTAAATGTGAGTTAGTGTCTAATTCAAACGCAGAATTTAAGGAAACATCATAGTACCATGACTCTTGAGTCAGAAGACAGGTTCAAGGTCTGCTCCTTGTGTGGCACAAATCACTTAACTGTCCTGGCCTCAGTTTCCTTATCTATTAAAAAGTGAGAATAATGGCCTTTTAGATCACTCGCAACTCTAGATCTATGATCCTTTTTTTTGAGTTTCCAGAAGGGTTGTTTATCTTTTGAACTTCTATGACAAGGGCCAGCATGCTTCTCTGTAGGGAGAAGAGTTAAGAGGAGGCAATCTGAAGCTTGACCTGGAAGAAGAGATGTAAAGAATCACCTCCCTTGGGTTCTTTGGAGAGGTGTGTTGGGAGGAGGTTCAGTCCAATACTCTCTGAGCCTAAGGGACCGGGGGCACTGCACCAACCCCCTCTCCTTAAAGGGCTCATGTGCTCTACATCCACGCATGCAGCCCAGACCATGTTTAATCATGGGGTAGCCTGGCCTC
>NW_020948973.1:0-1180 GCF_900497805.2 Vombatus ursinus | reverse complement strand
CTCTTCAGTATCAGCAGGAGAGGTGTTGAGTTCCTAGCGTCTAGATGCGATGGACTGATTGCTCACAGATACAGGGTGCCTTGATCATAGCTTGGTGAGAGTTGATTCCATTTAGAGGGATATAAGTCTTCATTTGTTAGAGATTGAAAACAAGATAAAGCTGGTGGGTAGATAATCCAGTACTCTGAGGAAAAGCTATAAATAACTAATTCATTGACTTAATATGGCTTCTCTTGATTGAAATTAAAGCCTGCTTTATCAGCACTAACAGCCAGAGAAGAAACTTGGATAAGGTGATAGTTCGTCTTTCTTTTTTTTTCTCTCAGCTGCTGGCTAATTGATAGTAGATTATTTAAATGCATCTCTAGATGTGATTAAATGGAATTCAGGTAAACAGCTGAAGAATTTATATAGGACTTTTTTTAATTGGCAAGGAAATATCTTAGATTAAAGATAACAGAATGTGGAGCCAATATTAGAATTATGGGTACTGAGAAAACCAACCTCTCTTTTATTTGAATACTTGAAATTGACTGATTATAAGGTAATGCCAGTTCAATAGGATTCAGACAGAAGGATAAACTCATGACTCATCCACAGAGAATAAGCTTCCAGGAGACAGGAAGAGTCCAAGGGCTAGAAGTGAAACCTTGGAGGTTATCCAATCCAATCTCTTCATTTTGCATATGGAGAAACTGAGGCCCAGAGGTGAAGTGATTTGTGGTCAGGGTGGTAATATTTGGACTTGATTTAAATAGCTTTATCCATTGTTTAATAGATAGATGCCCACCTGGAAGGACATGATATGTCATAACTCTGCCATTTTTATAGATCTTAGAATTATAGACCTGTAACTGGAAAGAACTTCAAAGACCATCTAGTCTACCTCCTTCTCATTTTATAGAAGAGAAGACTGAGGCCCAGGAAGTAAGTGACTTGTCTAAGGTCACTCAGGTAATGTAGCAGGATGCTATGGATAACATGTTTATCAAATTTGCTAGTGATGTCAAGATAAGTAGGATAGTAAACCTCTTGGATGACAGATTCAGAATCCAAAAAAAAAAAAAATCTTGAAACATTAGAGTCAATCAAATGTGATATTGAAAAATTGTAGGTTAAAAAGATTAACTCTCCCAATAGGATTATCTGCCACCTTCTATAGTCTCCTCTTTCCATCTTC
>NW_020948972.1:0-2750 GCF_900497805.2 Vombatus ursinus | reverse complement strand
ACAGTTTGAAAGATGGATTAGACACCAACAAAAATATAGGGAACAGTTTATGTGAAAGAATGGATGCGGTATGCCCAAGTCAGGTAACAGCAAGGAAGTTGATGAGGCTTAACGTCTACTAGGAATCTGCAAAACAAAGCACTATGGGAGCTGTATGGCAACCCACCATGAGGATCAGAGGCAGCTTCTGGAGGCAGTGGCGTTCCGTTCGGTCTTTAAGGAAAGCAAATGATTTGGCTACTGAAAAGACAGACCACTGCAGACAAAGGCACAAGGGAGCCGGGAGAGTACACTGTTGGTCACCAGAGCACGTAATGTGTTGAGGAGAGTAGAAAAACAAACATACCAACAAAAAAGAGAACTAAAACAGCTCAACTACTGGGCTTGATTAAAAAGACAGAAGGTAACTGAGGCACCCGGATTTTCATAGAAAATTATTCCTATACACATACATGTGCATATATGTATACATGCCATATGTATGTGTATATATGCTTATTATATAGCTGTATAGATGCATTTTTCCTAGGATGAAATGGAAAAGCATTTACTAAGCACGTAACCATGTGCCAAGCACTGAGATAAGCTCAGACAGGAAAAAAAGAGTTCCTGCCCTCAGGGAGCTCATACTCTACATGGGAGAGACAACATACAGGGCAGATGGCAAAGCCCAGGGGTTCAGTGGGAGGGCAGATGGCAAAGCCACCTGGGAAAAAGAAAAAGAAAATAAACCACAGGACTATCTCCAAAAGGCTTCACAGCCATCACTCTAACCCCCAAACTTCCACTTACAGCGGAGCATTTATTGGGTGCTGAGTTCTAGGCAAGTCTCTCTCTAGTCATCTGTAGACAAGATGCCAACTGGCATTTATACTTAAGAGTTTTCTTACATGAGTTCTCCATATTTTCTTTGTAAGTGAAATCACAGATCCATTCCTTATTCCTATCACCTTTATTTTGAGCCTAATAAGTGTTTACACTTGTTTATATATGCATATATATACACACATACACATGTATATGTGTATGTATATATACACACATATGCACACACATACATATATGTATATAAGGCATTCTACATAATAAAATAATAGCTAGCATTTATATAGCACTTTAAGGTTTGCAAAGCACTTTACAAATATCTCATTTTATCCTCACAACAATACTGGGAGACTGGGACACCTTAATTATCCCCATTTTATAGATAAGGAAACTGAGATTGAGAGCGGTTAAATTAATTGCCCAGGACCACAGAGCTAGTAAGTTTCTGAGCTGGGATTTGAACTCAGGTCTTCCTGACCTAGTGGTGTACTTCAGTTCTCCACTGTAACCTAGATGTGACCCTGATTGTGGCAGGCTATGCCAATGGCAGGTCTACCAAGTTGGTAGTTGCTTTTGCACATTGTGTAGGGGACAGTCCTTGTCAAATGAGGCCACCTAGCTAACGTGACAGAGGCTTTATCACCAGGTGAGTTGCAGGAAGATAGAGTCTTGAGCCACAGCAGACTTGCCTTGAAGGCCATGTACCACGCTACAGAGAGGTTCTGATCAGTGACAGAGGAGAGAGTCCCCATACTGACAAAACAACAGATCTGTGAAATACTGAAGTGATTATTTAAAACGATGACATGGGCTGAGAGTCGTGCCAGACAGTCAGACGTGGAAAGGTTGCGACCCGTACTGCCAGAAGAGCATGTCAATGATACCATATAGCCATAAAGGCAGCAAGGTCCTGGAATGATATCTGCTTGTTTTTAAACTGAGTAGAAGAGAAGACAAGAATCAAGATGGAGGCAGATATAGAGTAATGAGGGGCTGAGGTCAGGGATCATCCTGTGACCTTCCTCCCTACACAAGACGTTAATTCTATTCTAATCCCTCTCATTGGACGTTGAGAAAAGGAATGTGTATTTAAGTATTTTTTACAGACCTACAAAGCTGGAAGGGACCTTAGAGATTACATAATCCCACTCCTTAATCTGACAAGCCAGGAATAGTTTATCTCACAGCTAGGTAATTGGCAAAACCAGTACTCAGACCCAGGTCTTCTGTTGCCAAAGCTAGTGCTTCTAACATTACATCATGATTTTGGAGGGTTTGGCTTAGCCCCTTTTCTCAGACAACTTGAGGGTCTGAATTATTAAGACATCATGGGATTTTATTTGTATCATTTATATGAAATCATTTCTATTTATTTCTAGAAGACTGGTCTTAAGCAAATAGCACCAAAAAGGGCACAAAATTTAGTGACCATGAGGAAGAACACCAGCCCCCTCTTCACATCCTGTCCTTCATTCTAGGGACTGTCATACTCTCCCCAGCCCTAGAAAATCTGGGTTGTCACTAATTACTCAACATCTACACAAAAAGGTTATTTCACCTCTGTAAAGTGGCTCCTCACTGATATGGGCAATAAAAAAAACTACAAGAGGCAATTTGGGTGGGGAGGGCCCACATCAAGGTGCCCCAGACCTGGTAGGGTCCCGGTATCATCCTTGGTAGATAACAGCAATGACGAGGAACTACAATAGCTGGCCTTCACAAAGTGCTTCAAGCTTTACCCAGCGCTTTACATACATTCCATAATAGGACCCTCACGTTATAACACTGTGAGGTGGGGGCCACCAGCAGTATGACACACATTTTACCAATAAGAAAACTGAGGCTTAGGCTCAGAATCAACTCAGAATCATGGCTAACATTTATATAGCAATGCTGGATTCCAACTTGTTCACAAAATGTGATAA
>NW_020948971.1:0-2754 GCF_900497805.2 Vombatus ursinus | reverse complement strand
CTGATTGAAGGTACTTACACAAACTACATGCAGATCACAGTCAAGTTAATTCATCAGTCACCATCACAGATTGGTGCTTCTGTAGGGAGGGTGCTATGCTGGGCACCCAGAGGGACAGAAGGGTGAGGAGACACAGCTTTGCCCTCAAGGAGCCTCCAGCTGAAGTATGGAACCGGATTGTTAAGGGCAGATGAAGAGACAGAGCTGGTTTATGTACTATGAACTAAAAGGGATATTAGTGGTGGCGATTGGTTGCTGTTGTTTAGTTGTGACCCCTTTTGGGGTCTTCTTGGCAAAGATCCTGGAGTGGTTTTTCACTTCTTTCTCCAGCTTGACAGATGAGGAAACTGAGGCAAAGAGGGTTATGCAACTTGCCCAAGGTCACACAACTACTAAGTGTCTGAGGACAGATTTGAACTCAGGAAGATGAGTCTTCCTGATTCTGGGCCTGGTGCTCTGTTCACTATGGGGCCACCTAGATGCCCTAAAAGGGGCCATAGGTATCATTTAATCCAACCTCCTTGTTTTACAGCTAAAGAGTCTAAGGCTCGCAAAGGTTCAGTGACCCGCCCAATGTTGTCACACAGAGTATCTCCAGGGTATATGGTGTCTGCAAGAGAGAGGTAGGATCCATGTGAGGGCTCAGAGCTAAGACTGTTTGAGACAAGATAAATGTATACTTGCCTGAGTGTTGGGAGATTGAAGTGGGAGATTAGTCATCACACTCAGTCACAGACACAGGTCTGGGAGGCAGCTAGATGGTGCAGTGGATAGAGCACCAGGCCTGGAGTCAGAAGGACCTGAGTTCAGATCTGGCCTCAGACACATAACACTTACTAGCTGTGTGACCCTGGGCAAGTCACTTAACCCCCATTGCCCAACCAAAAAAAAAAACAAACCAGAGACAGGTCTAGGGGATGGGGCTTGTTGAGGAGGGGCAATATTTTAGCCACAATACTAAGGAGTGAATGATACTGGAAGTTCTTTTCCCCTATATCCTCCCCTTTCATCTTCCATGATCATCTCAGAGACAAACAGATAGGAGAAAGTAAAACAAGTCAGTGACAGCTCCTCAAATGAAGACAAGTCTGTGCTCCAAATTGGCAGGTGACATAAAGCTTGCAGGGATGGCCAATAAATAAGTCATAAGGTAGAATGTTGATAACCCAAAAAGGTCCTGACAAGCTAGAATAATGGGCTTAAAAAGTCTAATAAAATTAAATTTAGGAGCAATCAACATAGATTCCTCCACTTGTATTTTTAAAAAAAAGTCAGGAGGACCTGAGTTCAAATCCAGCCTCAGACACTTAACATTCACAAGCTGTGTGACTCCGGGCAAGTCACTTAACCAAGATTGCCTCACCAAAAGAAAAAAAAAACCAGCAGCACAATTGCAGGCTAGGAAAAACATAAACAGGTCATATGAAAAAGATTTGGAGGTTTTAAATCCTTCAAAAAATGAATGTTGGGAATTGTCTTTAAGTGTAATTAGAAAAAATAAAATACTATTAAATTTATAAAATAAACAAAATTAAGGCATTGCAAGAAAAGAAAGATTTGGAGGTTTTAAAGGAATACAAGTCAAGAAAATGAATTAACAGAATGACAGGGCTAGCAAAATAAATAAACAAATAAAGTTTAAGTCACTCTCACCATCAAAGGAGTAAAACAGCAGTAGCTGGGTCTCTGTTGCCAGCTAGTGGTGGGAAGTGGCAGTGAGAGGTTGGTGATCCAGGGACAGAGGCAAACGAGCTGTGTGAGGCCCAGGAATCAATGGACAAAAGACGGAGATCCCACCAAAGCCCATTGGCTGGGACTGGGGCTGGGGCTGCTGATTCTCTCTTCCTTCCCTTACCTATCCCTTTTCTCTAAGAACTCTCTGAGGCCTTTGCCTCAGTTCTCTGAATAGGTCTATATCCAGTTACTGGACCCAGACTTTCCTATGTGGCATTCATTTTATGAGGTCAGGTAGGTGGCACAGTGGATGGAGCACTGGGCCTGGACCGAGACTTGGCATCTCCTTATCTCCACCTGAGAAAACCCTGCTTTAGCCCCAATCTCTTTATCCAACTGGACTCACTCTCTTCCCACATTCAGGTGAATGTTTCATACGCCACTTTGTTTACCCTAGCAGCCCACTACCTACAAACTCTCCCAAAGAATGAATATGAGCATAAAAATGTGAAATAGCCAGGAGTGATTAGGAGGTGGTAAAGATAAGGAGATAGGCAGAATTTATACACTTCCAAAAGAGGAACCTCTGGGACTGCTCATCCTGGCTGTGTCCTAAGGGGCCAGGTTTATGCTTCAGATAGGGTCAGACTAGGCCAGTCCACAACACTGGGCACATTGTCCTGGATGTGCCCTAAAGGGACTGGGGCCACCAGGTGATGGAGTACCTGGTAGAGCTTGCCCTCCCTCGTCCCTGTTTTGTGAGTGTCTCCTCTGCCATATCTCAGTGAAAGGAGTTGGCAAGGAAGGACAAAGAAAAGCAAATACTCTGTATGTGTTTTGTATGTACCAAGGTAAGTTCCTTGAGCTCAGGGGCTGTTTTTGCCTTCCTAGGAATCTCTAGCACTTAGCACAGTTTGTGGCACATGGGAAGAATTTAAGAGATGCATGGGTGACTTGACTTCACTTGAAATAGCCTAGAGTGAAGAAGGAATAATGGAGAATCCATTTAGAATTTCCTCTGGATCTAGCTGGCCTGATTGAAGGTACTTACACAAACTACATGCAGATCACAGTCAAGTT
>NW_020948970.1:0-2923 GCF_900497805.2 Vombatus ursinus | reverse complement strand
AACAGGGTCCGGTGGGGTGCCGGGAAGGGAACAGGGTCCGGTGGGGTGCCGGGAAGGGAGCAGGGTCCGGTGGGGTGCCGGGAAGACAGATCAGGTCATTTACAGAACAGGATGTTGCACCCCACCCTTGAGGATTTCACCCAGGGTGTTGTAACAGCCGTTAGGGGAAGCTGAGCCAGAGGCCCCGGGGCGTGGAGACTTCCCTGGATTCCCTAACGGAGGGTCTATCACATTCCCCCCTTTTCAAGAGCAAGTTATACAGAGGACTCAACAGAGTCCAGGGGCGCTAACTCTTCCAAATCCGGGGGTGTATAGGATTTGCGTAGGACAAACAGTTTCAGAGACTGTATACGCTGCTGGATGTAGCGGGAGAGACAATTCATGATGCAAGGGGCGACCAATAATCCTAGGAGGAGAAGAACCAAGGGGCCCATTATAGCAGAGAGTAGAGTGGTGAGCCAGGGGGACCAGTTATACAAGTCCTGGTACCAGGAGGAGCTGCGGGCTCGGATCCAACAGGAGGGACTGGTAGTGAGTCAGACGAGAATTAGAGATCCACCGAGTGGGAGGGGTGTGCAGCAACTGCTCCAGGTGGTGAGATGCAGAAATCTCAAGGGGCTGGCCGAAGGTCAGCTTTGTTGCCTCCCTGACCAGGGTCGCGACAGCCGCGACAGTTCGAAGACATGTAGGCCACCCAGCAGCGACCGAGTCAAGCTGCTTGGAAAGATAGGCCACTGGGCGATTCCAGGGCCCCAAAGGCTGGGTTAGCACTCCCTTGGCCACTGCCTGAGATTCTGAGACATAGAGGCGGAACGGCTTAGTCAGGTCTGGCAGGGCAAGAGCGGGGGTTCTAGCTAACGCTCCGCGCAGTTTGTTAAAAGCCTCCTCCTGCCTTGGTCCCCACAGGAACTTGGCAGGCTCACCTGACAGTGCCCCATACAGTGGTTTAGCGATTTCCGCAAATCCTAAGATCCACAGTCGGCAGTACCCGGCCATTCCCAAAAATTCGCGGAGCCCGCGGCGGGTTGCTGGGGCCGGCATGCCCAGGATAGCTGACACACGTTCCCGCGAAAGCAGCCTTTGTCCGGACTGCAGGGTGAATCCCTCGAATCCATCCAATTTTTGCAGTTTTCGCCGGATGTCAGGAGCCGAATTAGACACAAAGTCTATCACCACTGCTCTCCGGTTGTTAGGATCCTCAGGGTCAATGGGGGTGTAAGTGCGGTAGGCCTCATACAATCTTTCCAAATAAGCAGCTGGAGATTCACTTTTCCCGTGCTTGATCTCACTAACCTTAGACATATTGGTGGGCTTCCGCGCTGCTGCCCTTAACCCCCCTAACAGTAACTGGCGATACCTGTCCAAAGCCTCTCGCCCCCGATCAGAATTTGGGTCCCAGTCAGGGCGACTTTCGGGAAAAACATGATTCCGGCGGCCCGGATCAGTTGAGGGGCGGCCGTCGGGGTCCATAACCCTTTTCCTGGCTTCCAATATGATCTTATCACGCTCCTCAGTGGTGAAAAGAACCCGCAGGAGCTGCTGACAGTCATCCCAAGTAGGCTGGTGTGTATAGAAGACTGTCTCCAAAAGGGAAATCAGACTTTGGGGCTTGTCCGAAAAGGACGGATTCTGTTGTTTCCAATTGTATAAATCACTGGTTGAAAAGGGGACATAGACCATGAAGGGTCTCCCCGACTCCCCGGGGGTCGTGGGGACCTGTCGCAGGGGAAAGGCAGATACAGTGGAGTCGGGGGAAAACCCGGACCCGGAGGAGCCGTAAGGCGTCCCTGTTCGAGTATGAGGAGGACTTGTCAGAGGCGGGGCCGAGGGGTGGCTCGACCCCTGAACAGGATATGGTGGGGGTCGGGGCTCAGCCGGGTCCAGGGGGTCAGGATCGGAAGGGGGTAAGACCTTGGCTCCTATTTGCGTAGTCCCGGGAACTTTTTGACCGGATGTTGGCCCCGAGTGCACCCCAACTTTGGACAAAGCTTGAACCCGGAGTGGCTTTGATGGGGGTTTAAAATCTATCCATGCAGTTATATATGGGATCTGATCGGGATGGCCAGGGGTCCCATAAGCAATCTTCCTGACCCTCCCAGTAATGGTCATGTCAAATGTCCCTTCTGGGGGGCCACCCAACCCCAAATGTAGGCCATTCTTGTTGGCAAAAAGTGGACAAATTTTCTTTGGTAACCTGAAACTCATATCCCTTGGCAATGCGCCGAAACTGTTTAAAATTCTGTAGGACAACTGAGAGAGGGGTCCCCGGTGCGGGGCTTGACGGCCCCTGACCCATCACGGACGGGAAGAGGCGAATCAATTAGGACAATCACAGACGGATAAAACATATAAGACAGACATAAACAGTTAAGGCAACACTCCAGACATTAACATGTGGCGCCAGACTGCAGATAATCAGGACTCTCACACGGCGTCCCGTGGAGGTCAGTAAGGGCGTTACAGCTGCGTCCAGCCAGGCCACTTACTTCCGTTGAGTACTCACCGATCAGACTGAGACCAGAGCGCTCGGTGCCCAATTAAGAAATTTAGAGGAAGAATACGGGGCGGGCTGGTTCGCACGGGATAAGTCAGTGTTCGGGGCCGGGGCACATCTTCCCGGTGGCCATCCCCTGAACACGTCCCACCCCAGCCTTCCAGCAACGCCGAAGCAGCTGGCCCAAAGGGCAATCTCGGTGGAACCTCCAAATGAACTGGACGCCCGAGAGAAATCAGAGCATCACACCCAATTGACTTTAATTGAGAGCGCGTTTATTTGAGCCGGCCGGCGACGGACCCCAGGCGTGCATCCCAGGGGCCGTCCCACCGAGGGTTTCATCTGAGATATTTATACTGTCCGGTTACAAAACAGGGTCCGGTGGGGTGCCGGGAAGGGAACAGGGTCCGGTGGGGTGCCGGGAAGGGA
>NW_020948969.1:0-1468 GCF_900497805.2 Vombatus ursinus | reverse complement strand
CTACGACCATGTCAAAGTCCTTGGAACACTCCCCTGTTGCCGGTCCGTAAGCCCGGATCCGGAGATTTTCGCCCAGTCCAGGACTTGCGGGAGGTGAATGCCAGGGTGGAGACAGTCCATCCCACTGTGCCTAATCCGTATACCTTGTTGTCCTCTTTGACTCCAACCCGCACATGGTACACTGTCTTGGACTTGAAGGACGCTTTCTTTTCCATCCCGCTGGCCCCTATCAGCCAGCCTATATTCGCTTTCACATGGACCGACCCCTCAACCGGAACGTCCTCCCAACTAACCTGGACTCGATTGCCTCAAGGGTACAAGAACTCTCCTACTCTTTTTGGCTCAGCCCTGGCCTCGGACCTAGCCAGGTTTCGCGTATCCCACCCCGAGGTCACACTCCTCCAGTATGTGGATGACCTGCTGCTGGCCGCTTCATCCGAGACGACCTGCCGAGATGCTACACTGCACCTCCTGCAGCTATTGGACAAGTCGGGCTATCGGGTTTCGGGTAAGAAAGCTCAGCTGTGCTTACAATCTGTTATCTATCTAGGATTCACCCTGCAGTCCGGACAAAGGCTGCTTTCGCGGGAACGTGTGTCGGCTATCTTGGGCATGCCGGCCCCAGCAACCCGCCGCGGGCTCCGCGAATTTTTGGGAATGGCCGGGTACTGCCGACTGTGGATCTTAGGATTTGCGGAAATCGCTAAACCACTGTATGAGGCACTGTCAGGTGAGCCTGCCAAGTTCCTGTGGGGACCAAGGCAGGAGGAGGCTTTTAACAAACTGCGCGGAGCGTTAGCTAGCACCCCCGCTCTTGCCCTGCCAGACCTGACTAAGCCGTTCCGCCTCTATGTCTCAGAATCTCAGGCAGTGGCCAAGGGAGTGCTAACCCATCCTTTGGGGCCCTGGAATCGCCCAGTGGCCTATCTTTCCAAGCAGCTTGACTCGGTCGCTGCTGGGTGGCCTACATGTCTTCGAACTGTCGCGGCTGTCGCGACCCTGGTCAGGGAGGCAACAAAGCTGACCTTCGGCCAGCCCCTTGAGATTTCTGCATCTCACCACCTGGAGCAGTTGCTGCACACCCCTCCCACTCGGTGGATCTCTAATTCTCGTCTGACTCACTACCAGTCCCTCCTGTTGGATCCGAGCCCGCAGCTCCTCCTGGTACCAGGACTTGTATAACTGGTCCCCCTGGCTCACCACTCTACTCTCTGCTATAATGGGCCCCTTGGTTCTTCTCCTCCTAGGATTATTGGTCGCCCCTTGCATCATGAATTGTCTCTCCCGCTACATCCAGCAGCGTATACAGTCTCTGAAACTGTTTGTCCTACGCAAATCCTATACACCCCTGGATTTGAAAGAGTCAGCACCCCTGGACTCTGATGAGTCCTCTGTATAACTTGCCCTTGAAAAGGGGGGAATGTGATAGACCCTCCGTTAGGACCCAGGGGCACCACGCCCCGGGGCC
>NW_020948968.1:0-1468 GCF_900497805.2 Vombatus ursinus | reverse complement strand
CTACGACCATGTCAAAGTCCTTGGAACACTCCCCTGTTGCCGGTCCGTAAGCCCGGATCCGGAGATTTTCGCCCAGTCCAGGACTTGCGGGAGGTGAATGCCAGGGTGGAGACAGTCCATCCCACTGTGCCTAATCCGTATACCTTGTTGTCCTCTTTGACTCCAACCCGCACATGGTACACTGTCTTGGACTTGAAGGACGCTTTCTTTTCCATCCCGCTGGCCCCTATCAGCCAGCCTATATTCGCTTTCACATGGACCGACCCCTCAACCGGAACGTCCTCCCAACTAACCTGGACTCGATTGCCTCAAGGGTACAAGAACTCTCCTACTCTTTTTGGCTCAGCCCTGGCCTCGGACCTAGCCAGGTTTCGCGTATCCCACCCCGAGGTCACACTCCTCCAGTATGTGGATGACCTGCTGCTGGCCGCTTCATCCGAGACGACCTGCCGAGATGCTACACTGCACCTCCTGCAGCTATTGGACAAGTCGGGCTATCGGGTTTCGGGTAAGAAAGCTCAGCTGTGCTTACAATCTGTTATCTATCTAGGATTCACCCTGCAGTCCGGACAAAGGCTGCTTTCGCGGGAACGTGTGTCGGCTATCTTGGGCATGCCGGCCCCAGCAACCCGCCGCGGGCTCCGCGAATTTTTGGGAATGGCCGGGTACTGCCGACTGTGGATCTTAGGATTTGCGGAAATCGCTAAACCACTGTATGAGGCACTGTCAGGTGAGCCTGCCAAGTTCCTGTGGGGACCAAGGCAGGAGGAGGCTTTTAACAAACTGCGCGGAGCGTTAGCTAGCACCCCCGCTCTTGCCCTGCCAGACCTGACTAAGCCGTTCCGCCTCTATGTCTCAGAATCTCAGGCAGTGGCCAAGGGAGTGCTAACCCATCCTTTGGGGCCCTGGAATCGCCCAGTGGCCTATCTTTCCAAGCAGCTTGACTCGGTCGCTGCTGGGTGGCCTACATGTCTTCGAACTGTCGCGGCTGTCGCGACCCTGGTCAGGGAGGCAACAAAGCTGACCTTCGGCCAGCCCCTTGAGATTTCTGCATCTCACCACCTGGAGCAGTTGCTGCACACCCCTCCCACTCGGTGGATCTCTAATTCTCGTCTGACTCACTACCAGTCCCTCCTGTTGGATCCGAGCCCGCAGCTCCTCCTGGTACCAGGACTTGTATAACTGGTCCCCCTGGCTCACCACTCTACTCTCTGCTATAATGGGCCCCTTGGTTCTTCTCCTCCTAGGATTATTGGTCGCCCCTTGCATCATGAATTGTCTCTCCCGCTACATCCAGCAGCGTATACAGTCTCTGAAACTGTTTGTCCTACGCAAATCCTATACACCCCTGGATTTGAAAGAGTCAGCACCCCTGGACTCTGATGAGTCCTCTGTATAACTTGCCCTTGAAAAGGGGGGAATGTGATAGACCCTCCGTTAGGACCCAGGGGCACCACGCCCCGGGGCC
>NW_020948967.1:0-1665 GCF_900497805.2 Vombatus ursinus | reverse complement strand
CCTGTTCCCTTCCCGGCACTTCCCCCAGACCCTGTTCCCTTCCCGGCTCCCCACCAGACCCTGTTTTGTAACCGGACAGTATAAATATCTCAGATGAAACCCTCGGTGGTACGGCCCCTAGGATGCACGCCTGGGGTCCGTCGCCGGCCGGCTCAAATAAACGCGCTCTCAATTAAAGTCAATTGGGTGTGATGCTCTGATTTCTCTCGGGCGTCCAGTTCATTTGGAGGTCCCACCGAGATCGCCCTTTGGGCCAGCTGCTTCGGCGTTGCTGGAAGGCCGGGGGGGACGTGTTCAGGGGATGGCCACCGGGAAGATGTGCCCCGGCCCCGAACACTGACTTATCCCGTGCGAACCAGCCCGCCCTGTATTCTTCCTCTAAATTTCTTAATTGGGCACCGAGCGCTCTGGTCTCAGTCTGATCGGTGAGTACTCAACGGAAGTAAGTGGCCTGGCTGGACGCAGCTGTAACG
The DNA here is from genome assembly GCF_900497805.2 of Vombatus ursinus. NCBI lineage: Eukaryota > Metazoa > Chordata > Mammalia > Diprotodontia > Vombatidae > Vombatus > Vombatus ursinus. The sequence goes on along the minus strand of NW_020948967.1, from coordinate 1,192 downwards.
CCCTTACTGACCTCCACGGGACGCCGTGTGAGAGTCCTGATTATCTGCAGTCTGGCGCCACATGTTAATGTCTGGAGTGTTGCCTTAACTGTTTATGTCTGTCTTATATGTTTTATCCGTCTGTGATTGTCCTAATTGATTTGCCTCTTCCCGTCCGTGATGGGTCAGGGGCCGTCAAGCCCCGCACCGGGGACCCCTCTCTCAGTTGTCCTACAGAATTTTAAACAGTTTCGGCGCATTGCCAAGGGATATGAGTTTCAGGTTACCAAAGAAAATTTGTCCACTTTTTGCCAACAAGAATGGCCTACATTTGGGGTTGGGTGGCCCCCAGAAGGGACATTTGACATGACCATTACTGGGAGGGTCAGGAAGATTGCTTATGGGACCCCTGGCCATCCCGATCAGATCCCATATATAACTGCATGGATAGATTTTAAACCCCCATCAAAGCCACTCCGGGTTCAAGCTTTGTCCAAAGTTGGGGTGCACTCGGGGCCAACATCCGGTCAAAAAGTTCCCGGGACTACGCAAATAGGAACCAAGGTCTTACCCCCTTCCGATCCTGACCCCCTGGACCCGGCTGAGCCCCGACCCCCACCATATCCTGTTCAGGGGTCGAGCCACCCCTCGGCCCCGCCTCTGACAAGTCCTCCTCTAAAATACAGGTCCAGGGGGCTACAGGCCGTATCCAAGCAGTGCCTTTCACCACCGCCCGTGAGGTCCGGCTAGGGGAAGGCTCGGTGTCTCACTCTTTTCTGGTCATGCCCGACTGTCCCTACCCCCTCCTGGGTCGAGACCTCTTGCATAAACTCCAAGCTGTAATTTCTTTTAAGGGACCTACTCCCACCCTGGGGGTCAGCGTGCCCCAGCTCGTCTTGACCTGTCCCCTCTTCGAGGAGTCCCGCCTCCTTTCTCCCAGGCAGCCGTCGGTTGATGCCCCGTCCCCACTGCTGAGTCAGTACAGGAGTTTAGTGCCGGGAGTGTGGGCTGAGTTAAACCCTTTTGGGCTAGCTGCCCACCAGGCCCCTGTGGTGGTCCAACTCCTGTCTACTGCTACTCCTGTGCGGGTCCAACAGTATCAGGTATCCCGACCTGCTCTTCTGGGAATCAAACCCCATATCGACCGACTTCTTCAGGCTGGCATACTACGACCATGTCAAAGTCCTTGGAACACTCCCCTGTTGCCGGTCCG
>NW_020948966.1:0-1066 GCF_900497805.2 Vombatus ursinus | reverse complement strand
AGTTTTGGCATCCTGATAAATGGCAATAAAAGAGAGAATGAGAATATAGGTCATGTTCCTTCCCAAGGCAGCCCGTTACACTCCTGAGTAAGTCATTTTTAAGACCCTGTAGTGTTTTCTCAGCTCCACTGCAGAACATGACCAATATTCTCATTCTCTCTTTTATTGCCATTTATCAGGATGCCAAAACTACATTACTTCTCTCACAATCTCTCCCTTACACCCCAACTCCTCTTCCCAGTGTTCACTCCTTAAGTATAAATTATATTATCCTTTTTCCATGGCTATATCTTTTTCATAGTCTCTTCCTTCCATCATTCAAAATAATCCCTGAAATCTTATTTTCTCAATTAACTAGAAGTGAGGTGCATTGTATTCTATTTATTTTTTGTTCTATCTTACATGAGGTTCCCAAAGCGGGCAATACTGCCCCATGGGGGGTGCTGGAATGATTGATGGGGGGCAGTAGTAGTCTCGGGAGCAATTGGAAGGCGTTGAATAAAAATAAGGGGTAGTGGAAGCATAAGAAGAGAAGAGAGTATGGCAATTGGGATTAAGTGACTTGCCCAGAGTCACACTGTTAGTAGGTGTTATGTGTCTGAGGCCAGATTTGAACTCAGGTCCTCCTAACTCCAGGGCTGGTACTCTATCCACTGTGCCACCTAGCCATACTCTCTTCTCTTCTTATGCTTCCACTACCCCTTATTTTTATTCAACGCCTTCCAATTGCTCCCGAGACTACTACTGCCCCCCATCAATCATTCCAGCACCCCCCATGGGGCAGTATTGCCCGCTTTGGGAACCTCATGTAAGATAGAACAAAAAATAAATAGAATACAATGCACCTCACTTCTAGTTAATTGAGAAAATAAGATTTCAGGGATTATTTTGAATGATGGAAGGAAGAGACTATGAAAAAGATATAGCCATGGAAAAAGGATAATATAATTTATACTTAAGGAGTGAACACTGGGAAGAGGAGTTGGGGTGTAAGGGAGAGATTGTGAGAGAAGTAATGTAGTTTTGGCATCCTGATAAATGGCAATAAAAGAGAGAATGAGAATAT